>NW_011501191.1:0-6199 GCF_000495115.2 Populus euphratica
AAGATATGGGATGAACATTAAACAGTGTTTGGGCTACAGAATAGATTCAGACTTCTTTATTGTTGCTACAATTTGGACTCGAAAATGGACTTTTTAAAACTAGACCTCCACATGAAAGTTGTAATCCTATGTCTTACCTTTTCATCCATATAAAGTAGACCTAAATCTGAGATCTACAACTCCAGATATGACTCAATTACCAAATAGTGTTCCAATTTAGGTTGCACCAGCATCTCTTTTCTAAGTTTGGTAATCTCTTTGTCTTTTTTTAATTTCAGTACTTTAAACTCATTAATCAATCCTTTTATTTATGTGATAGGTCTGTATTTAAGATGAACATTTACCACAAATTAAAAGTGCAAAATGATAATATAAAACCTTAATAAAAATACACTTTTAAGTACTAATCACTTATCGTTCTTAATCACAAAATGTGTTACATCTTTATCATGATTAAAATTCCTTTGCGACATCTATAACTTCTCAAATAGTTTCATTAAGACTTTATTTCTCATTTCCATTAATAATTATGTAAGTTTTAGCCTAAACACAATTAAAAAAAAAAAAACATATAACCAAACCTACCTTCCTTCATCTTCATATCAGACAGCTGGTTTGATCAGTTTAGAAACTTAAGGCACATTAAAGAATTGAAAACAAAAGGCACAATAGGCCATAAGACTCACCGATGCCCTATTTTTTGTTGGAAAGTAATTTTTTTGAAGTGAATTCCTGAAAAATAGATAATTTTTTATGTTTGACAGTTTCATGAAAAATAAATTGAAAAATACTTTTTAGTGTTCGACTATGCTATGAAAAATAAGTTGAAAAATAATTTCTTAATATTTTATTTTCTTTTCAAGTTTATTAAAAGAATAAAGGCAGAAACTAACAATTAAAATAGTTCAAGGATGATTAAATTTTAAAAAAATTCTCAATTTTTTAAATTATTTTAAATAAGACAAATAACAAACAAAAGAATAAGAGCCAAATTTGATAAATAAAAAATTCAATTAAAAAAATAATAAGAGAAAAACAAATAATAATAGAAAAAAAAATATGAACTATAGTTGATATAAAAATTAATTAAATCAATTCTAACGAATGAGATTAAGAAATAAATAAAAAAACAAAGGTCTCAAAATACAATAGATAGTAATTAAAAGATTAAAGACTAGATTTAATATAATTAACAAATAACTTGGATTATTTTTTTTTTGCAACTTCTTGAAAATATATTCTACCCCAAATAAAAAAAATATTTTTTTAGAAAATAAACTAAATTTTAGTTTGACTAAAAAATATTTTTTATTAACTAACTTTTTTAATAATAAATAAATATAGTTAGACTTGTGAAACAAAGAGGCCTTGGTAAGGAAATTTATTTATTACATAAAAGTTTATCTAAGGATTAGGTTGAACATTTTCAAAACTCTGGGGCGCTTATTGTGATATGACAGGGCCTTCATAACAATTTTCACAATTAGACGGTCTTCATTTTGTGATTTATTTATTTTATCTGAACCAAAAATGAAAAGGAGTTGCAATCTGAAGGAAAAACAAGATCCCTAAGCTTCCATATATACCACGAGATTGGAAACGTGATTGAGGAATGTGAGAAAAGGCGGGCAAATGGAGGAGGCACTCAGTAATTGTCATTCCGTACCAAATCATAACTTAAACACGGTTGCGGGTATAAAAATTATTTGGGATTGCAGGGCCAATTACGATTTTAAAAATTTTAATATTTTTATTTAAAATTTTTTTTTTATGTTTTTAGATTATTTTTATACACTGAAATAAAAAATAATTTTTTAAAAATAAAAAAATTTATTTAATATATTTTTAAATAAAAAATATTTTAAACTATTATAATTTTTATAATTCCAAGCTAATAGTTGGGTTGCTAATAATAATAATAGTAATAGTAATAGTTTTTATGTGTATGTTTGTTACCCTCGCAATGTCTTACATGCTCACTGAATTTGTAAGGTGTTCAGTGAGTCGTGGCGTGTGTAAACTAACCCGGATATCTACATAAATAAAAAAATAAAATAAAATAAAAATAATAATAATAATATGCTATCAGCTAGGAGAAAACATCTCTTGTTAATTTATTTTCCTTTCAATGAGCAAGTTTAGTATTGGGGCATATCCGTAACCTAACTATGTATTCTCTTTTAATTTACAAAAGGAGTCGAATTCCACTGATCTCTTGTAAAAATAATGTGAATGACAATATACGTGAGCTGCAATTTATTACCTACGTGACTCTACTTTTTCTTGTTACTTCTTTTAATTAAAAGCTACATGTTAATGAGGAATTATAAATTTGAAAAATCACATAGCAGTTTTTAAAAACAAAAAATTATGGTGCTCACGGTTTAATTAATGATATTTTATTAAGTATTTTTTAAATTTATTTTAAAAAAAAATAAATACAAAAAAAAACTCATGATCGATCAAAAATAATAAAAATATCTACACCTAAATTTTCTCTTTCTTATTTTATTTAATTTTTCTTTAAAATTAGTTGAGAGAATAATTATTAGAATGTCACTAATTATCCTTTAAATACCATGAAATCTCTTAATTTTGTGCTTTCTCCTAAGCAAAATTACACATGTTATTTTTATAATTAATTATCTTTATTTACCCTCGGCAAGCAAAATTGAATTTGAAATTGTCATAGACTCATTCACGAGGGTCTGCATTGATTAAGCCAAGAAACAAGACTCCAAAAAATCTACCAATTAGCTCACACAGGTTACATCCACGGTCTATATATATATATATATATATGATATCCCTTTTGTTGTTTACTCTCACACACAAATATAATAATTGGTGTTATATCGAATATTGACTAAAAAAATGCATCGAATATTGATTTCTTGTCTTAGGTTTTTGAAAGAGAAAAACCAACGAATTTTATGAATCTATTTAGAGTTTTTTAGGGCATTTAGTTCCTGTTTTGTCTCAGCAAACATCTCTTTGTCAGAGGCATCTAACAAGTATTAAAACTCATAGTACAAAATTGTTCAGAAAAAAACCAACAAGAACATAGTAAAACCCATAGGTGTCCTAAAAGTTACAATGTCAAATATAAAAATGAGAAATCATGTGAAACATGGGAGATAAAGACGTGAGTAGTCAGGAGAACATGTAAAACATATTATTCTTAAGAAAAGGTGGCTAATGTGGAATATTCCATTATTTGCAGGCTAGCGTCAACAGAAACTTAGCCATTCCTGTTTATATTCATATTCATATTGTAGAAGTGAAATCGGACTGCATTTCATCTCTACTTTCAAGGAATATAAACCTACATAAAATTATATATATATATATATATATAGGTTTTTTATGCATAAAAATTACTTGTTCAAGATAGGTAAAATATATATTCCTTTAAATTTTTAATAGGAATTGTTTGTGCGAGTGGCTCAAGATGGTGGTCTTAATGGTCATTTTGGTGAAAAAAAGACTTAAAAGCTATCAAAATAACATTTTTTTTCCTAACACAGTTAAAAAATGTTTATAAAGTGATCGAGAGATGTGTTGTATACAAGAAGGCTAGGGGCAAATAGAATGCATATGTGTTGTATATGTCGTTGCCTATTCTAAAGCAACCATAAATGGATATCAACATGGAATTTATACTTAGATTGCCTAAAACACAATATGGAAAAGATTTAGTTTAGTTATGGTTAAATGACTTTCTAAAATGTCATATTCTATACCTTGGCATAAGATTGACAATGCTGTAAATATATTTGTTTTTTAAGGAAGTTGTACATTTGCATGGAGTCTTTGAAAGTATAGTATTTGATTGTAATGTAAAGTTTCTAAACCATTTTTGAAAGATTCTCTAGAGGAAGCATGGTACAAAACTACTATTCACGATGACATGTCATTTACAAACCTATGGACAAACAAAGGTAGTGAACCAAACTCTTTCTTCTTTATTGTGATCTATTATAAGTAAAAATATGAACAGTTAAGACAAAGTTTGCTTATTGTGGAGTTTCCTTATAATCATAGTATGAATGGAGTTACAAAATTTTCACCATTTAAAGTTGTGTATGGTTTTAACTCTTATGTTCCTATTGATTTGTTGCTTATTCCAATTAAAAAGAGGATTTGTCTATGTATGGGGTCAAAAGGGAAGAAATGATGAAAAAACTCCACAAATAAGTTTAATCTCGTATTAAAAAGAAGATGGCAAAATATGACAAACATGCCAATAAAGGGCGAAAGATGGTCGGATTTGAATGGCGAGATCTTATTTAGATTCATCTTGATAAAGACAGATTTTCAAGCAAATAAAAATCCAAATTGGTGTCGAGAGTTGATAGACCATTTCGAGTTGATGAAAAGGTGAATGGTATTGCTTACAAGGTTGACTCATGAGTATAATGTTTCAAGTACTTTTAATGTAAAAGACTTTTCACCTTTGTAAGAACATGTTAATGATTTTAATTTAAGGAAGAATCACTTTCAACTCGAGGGTGATGATATTCATCATGATTCTATCATGAAAAGGGCCAATTCTAATGTATGTAGTCATTCAAATGGTCAACTTATGAGAGTTCAGGTGAAATAACTAGAAAGTGTCTTAACAAGTTAGATTAGCGTGACTACAGCTTAAATGAGTTTGGAGGCCTATAAATTGAATGAAAATGGTTTAAATATGTTTGTTTGTTTTAAAAAAAAAAACAGGGGTCATAATTTAGGAGTTTTGGAGAGTTTGGGTTTATATAATCTCGTGGGCTAATTTGAGTTCAATATTTAACCTCCTTATTACATTATAGAATAAGCTTATTTTATATGATTTTCAAGTTCAAAATGTTATCTTTCTAGATTGTCCAACTATTTATGCATTAGAGTTGTGTGCAAGAAGTTATAGTTGGTTTTTTTTTTTTTTTTGAATGTTTGTATGTGTGTTCTATAAGTTAAAAACATGTGTTATTTATTATTTATCTAGTGTTCTGAACAAAGTCATTTATTTGGGTCTTATTTATATCATTTGGGTATTTTCTGGACTTAAAATGTTATTTCAAATATATAATGATGTTTCAGACCAATTATTAAGGACTTTTGGAAATTATATAAAACTTTTCATCTTCTCATTTAGAGAGCTTTCTTCTTTATTTTTTTATTTTTTGAATTGGTTGAAGAACAATCAAATTTATCGCTCTTAATCACAAAGTGTGACATCTTTATCATGATTGAAATTCCTTTACGACATCTCTAACTTCTCAAAGAGTTTCATTAAGACTTTATTCCTCGTTTCCATTAATAATCATGTAATTTTTAGCCTAAACACAATTAAAAAAAAAACATATAACCAAACCTACCTTACTTCATTTTTATATCAGACAGCTAGTTTAATTGATTTAGGAACTTAAGGCACATTAAAGAATTGAAAACAAAAAATGCGATAGGCTATAAGACTTATTGATGTCCTATTTGTTTGTTGGAAAATAATTTTTTTGAAGTGAGTTTCTGAAAAATAAATAATTTTTTTATGTTTAACAGTTTCATAAAAAGTAAGTTGTAAAATACTTTTTAGTGATTGACTATGCTATGAAAAATAATATAGAAAATATCTTATTAATATTTTATTTTATTTTCAAGTTTATCAAAAGAATAAGGATGGAAACTAACAAATGAAAAAGTTGAAGGATGATAAAATTGAAAAGAAATCTCAATTTTTTAAATTATTTTAAATAAAATAAATAGTAAACAAAAGAATGAGGACTATAGTTGATATAAAAATCAATTAAATCAATTCTAACAAATGAGATTGAGAAAAAAAATAAACAAAGGTTTCAAAATAAAATATATATCAATCAAAAGATTAAGAACTAGATTTAATATAATTAACAAATAATATGGATTTTTTTATTTTTTTGCAACTTTTTAAAAGTATATTAACATGACTAAAAGATTGATGTCTTCTCCCAAGTGCAGAAGTGCCGAAGTAATAAATAACCCGACAAGACCAGAGTCGAACCATAGGGAGGTTAATTGTATAAATTATAATAAGCAATACAAAAAATATAAAGAGAGAAAGCATGAGCATGATCTTAATCTGAATATCAAGATGTCTAAGTACATGGCAAATGCCTTATTTTATAGGCCAAAATTGGGAGCTATTGATTTGATGACTAATTGATGAGTGGGTGACCAACTC
>NW_011501191.1:6235-22207 GCF_000495115.2 Populus euphratica
TAGGATAGATTCGGACTTCTTTGTTGTTGCTAAAATTTAGACTTGAAAATGGTCTTTTTAAATCTTGAGCTCTATATAAAAGTTGTAGGCTTATGTCTTACCTTTCTATCCATATAAAGTAGACCTAAATCCGACATCTATAGCTCCAGATATGACCCAATTACCAAACAATGTTCTGGTTTGGATTGCACCAATATTTTTTTTCTAAGTTTAGCCACCTCTTTATCCTTTCAATTTCAATTCTTAAATTCATCAATCAATCCTTTCATTTATGTTATAGGCCTGCATTTAAAATAAATATTTACTATAATTTAAAGGTATCTTATATTATTAGATATGTTATTATAAAACATGTTTTAGTTAATGAGTTATTGATACTTCAAATGCAAAATGATGATATAAAACCTTGATAAAAATACACTTTTAAGTACTAATCATATACTCCGCCCAAAATAAAAGAAAAATATTTCTTCTGGAAAATAAACCAAATTTTTGTTTGATTGAAAAAATATTTTTTATTGACAAATTTTTATAAAGATAAACAAATATAGAGAGACTTACAAAACAAAGAGGCCTAAGTAAGGAAATTTACTTATTACATAAAAGTTTAGGATTAGGTTGAAAATTTTCAAAACTTTGGGGTCCTTATTGTGATATGATTGGGCCTTCATAACAATTTTCACAATTTGAAGGAAAAACAAGATCCGTAAGCTTCCATATATACCATGAGATTGGAAACGTGATTGAGGTATGTGAGGAAAGGTGGGCAAATGAAGGAGGCACCCTGTAAAGATCAGTTTCTTTCATGCTAAGCTTTCTTCGATTCCCCACATTAACGAAAGAGGAATTTTAAAATATCAAGGGGTGCATAATTGTCATTCCGTACCAAATCATAACTCAAACATAGTTGTTTACATAAAAGTTATTTGAAACGTGGGACAAATTATAACTTTAATTGTTTTATTTAAAATAATTTTTTTATATATATTAAAATTAAAAACTTTTATTTAATATATTTTAAAATAAAAATTACTTTAAACCGTTATCTTATAATTCAAGATAAGGTTCGGCTGCTAATAATAAAATAATAATAATAATAATAATATAGTATTATATAGGAGAAAACATCTCCTGTTAATTTATTTTCCTTTCTATGATCAAGTTTAGTTTTTGGGGCATATCCATAACCTATATATGTATTTTTTTTATTTACAAAAACAATCGAATTCCACTCTCTTGTAAAAATAATGTGAATGACAATATACGTGAGCTGCAATTTATTACCTATGCGACTCTACTTTTTCTTGTTACTTCTTTTAATTAAAAACTACATGTTAATGAGGAATTATAAATTTGAAAAATCACATAGTTGTTTTTTGAAAAAACATTTATGGTGCTCACAGATTAATTAATGATATTTTATTAATTATTTTTTAAATTTATTTTGAAAAAAAATACCAAAAAAACTCATGATCGACCAAAAATAATAAAAATATCTACACCTAAATTTTCTCTTTCTTATTTTATTTAATTTTTCTTTAAAATTAGTTGAGAGAATAATTATTAGAATGTCACTAATTATCCTTTAAATACCATGAAATCTCTTAATTTTGTGCTTTCTCCTAAGTAAATTACACATCTTATTTTTATAATTAATTATCTTTATGTACCCTCGACAAGCTAAATTGAATTTGAAGTTGTTATAGACTCATCCACGAGGGTCCATGTTGATTAAGCTAAGAAACAAGACTCCAAAAAATCTACCAATTAGCTCACACCGGATATATATATATATAGATTGAACCAAAACTGAGTTTAACTGATGACTTTGATTTGGTTGCGTTAGGTTTTTGAAAGAGAAAAACCAATGAAATTTGTGAATCTATTTAGAGTTTTTTAGGACATTTCGTTCTGTTTTGTCTCAGCAAACATCTCTTTGTCAGAGGCATCTAACAAGTATTAAAACTCATAGTACAAAATTGTTCAGAAAAAAACCAACAAGAACATAGTAAAACCCATAGGTGTCCTAAAAGTTACAATGTCAAATATAAAAATGAGAAATCATGTGAAACATGGGAGATAAAGACGTGAGTAGTCAGGAGAACATGTAAAACATATTATTCTTAAGAAAAGGTGGCTAATGTGGAATATTCCATTATTTGCAGGCTAGCGTCAACAGAAACTTAGCCATTCCTGTTTATATTCATATTCATATTGTAGAAGTGAAATCGGACTGCATTTCATCTCTACTTTCAAGGAAGATAAACCTACATAAAATTATATATATATAAAACAAGATAAGGTGAAGAGGTGAGGAAATAGGTACGATGAGGCAAAAGTAAAACACTCTCAAATACAAAGAGTTTTATCAGCCAATGACCATTTGGTTTGCCTCCCATTAATTAGAGAAGTACAGAAGCAACATTATCTTTGATTATGTTGGCAAAAACAGTTCGATTCAAATGTTGTTAACAGTTACTCAGTTAACATATCCAAGTTCCAAACTAGTTCTTTAAATTTTTTGCCTCGGCTAGTCTAATTTAGTTAAACTGTTTTTAGGTTTTTAAAATTAAAATTAAATCGAACTGGTTTTTTCATAACTAGAAAAGTAATTATCATCAATGAAATATTTTGTCGGTGTTTATGTTGTATTTTGATTGATACTTAAAAGTGTATTTTTATCAAGGTTTTATATCATCATTTTGCACTCAAAGTATCAATAACTCCTTAACTAAAGCATGTTTTATAATAAACAAAACAGGAACTAAATGCCCTAAAAAACTCTAAATAGATTCATAAAATTCGTTGGTTTTTCTCTTTCAAAAACCTAAGACAAGCAAATCAAAGTCATCAGTTAAACTCAGTTTTGGTTCAATCTAGTTTTGAATATATATATATATATATATATAGACCGTGGATGTAACCTGTGTGAGCTAATTGGTAGATTTTTTGGAGTCTTGTTTCTTGGCTTAATCAATGCAGACCCTCGTGAATGAGTCTATGACAATTTCAAATTCAATTTTGCTTGCCGAGGGTAAATAAAGATAATTAATTATAAAAATAACATGTGTAATTTTGCTTAGGAGAAAGCACAAAATTAAGAGATTTCATGGTATTTAAAGGATAATTAGTGACATTCTAATAATTATTCTCTCAACTAATTTTAAAGAAAAATTAAATAAAATAAGAAAGAGAAAATTTAGGTGTAGATATTTTTATTATTTTTGATCGATCATGAGTTTTTTTTTGTATTTATTTTTTTTTAAAATAAATTTAAAAAATACTTAATAAAATATCATTAATTAAACCGTGAGCACCATAATTTTTTGTTTTTAAAAACTGCTATGTGATTTTTCAAATTTATAATTCCTCATTAACATGTAGCTTTTAATTAAAAGAAGTAACAAGAAAAAGTAGAGTCACGTAGGTAATAAATTGCAGCTCACGTATATTGTCATTCACATTATTTTTACAAGAGATCAGTGGAATTCGACTCCTTTTGTAAATTAAAAGAGAATACATAGTTAGGTTACGGATATGCCCCAATACTAAACTTGCTCATTGAAAGGAAAATAAATTAACAAGAGATGTTTTCTCCTAGCTGATAGCATATTATTATTATTATTATTATTTTATTTTATTTTTTTATTTACGTAGATATCCGGGCTAGCTTATACACGCCACAACTAATCCCACGACTCACTGAACACCTTGCAAATTCAGTGAGCATCTCACTTTCAATGACCATTTGGTTTGCCTCCCATTAATTAGAGAAGTACATAAGCAACATTATCTTTGATTATGTTGGCAAAAACAGTTCGATTCAAATGTTGTTAACAGTTACTCAGTTAACATATCCAAGTTCCAAACTAGTTCTTTAAATTTTTTGCCTCAGCTAGTCTAATTTAGTTAAACTGTTTTTAGGTTTTTAAAATTAAAATTAAACCCAACTGGTTTTTTCATAACTAGAAAAGTAATTATCATCAATGAAATATTTTGTCGGTGTTTATGTTGTATTTTGATTGATACTTAAAAGTGTATTTTTATCAGGGTTTTATATCATCATTTTGCACTCAAAGTATCAATAACTCCTTAACTAAAGCATGTTTTATAATAATATATCTAATAATATAAGATACATTTAATTTGTGGTAAATGTTCATTTTAAATGCAGGCCTATCACATAAATGAAAGGATTGATTGATGAATTTAAGAATTGAAATTGAAAGGATAAAGAGATGGCCAAATTTAGAAAAGAGATGTCGGTGCAATCCAAACCGGAACACTGTTCGGTAATTGAGTCATATCTAGAGCTATATATCTCAGATTTAGGTCCAATTTATATGGATGGAAAGGTAAGACATAGACCTACAACTTTCATATGGAGCCCAAGATCTAAAAAGGCCATTATCAAGTCCAAATTGTAGCAACAACAAAGAAGCCCGAATCTGTCTTCCAGCCCGAGCACTGTTCGGTATTTTGGCCATATCTGGAGTTCTAGAAGTCCAAATGAGCTGAATTTTTTACACAAGAAAGCTGAGACAATTGCCTACAACTTTCATGTTTACAACTGGCTCCAATTTTGACGTTATCAATGACGTTTTGGGCAGACAAGAGAAGATAAGGATTGTCACCAAGTCAAAAGTTGGTCACCCACTTATCAATTAGTCATCAAATCAATAGTTCCTAATTTTGGCCTATAAAAGGAGGCATTTTCCATGCATTTAGGCATCTTGGTTTCCAGATCAAGATCATGCTCTTCCTTTCTCTCTTTGTATTTTTTATGCTTTGTTTTCATTAATATTAAGTTTATGCCTTTCATTTCCTTTCCTTTACTTAGTTAACTTTTATGTTCTTATTTTGTTTATCTATTTTGCTTTCTTTCATTATGTCTAGCTAAGTTAATTATGTCAAGGTGAAAAGGTTACACTAATGGTGTAAGAATAAGTATAATGTAAACTTAATATGAACTTTAATGTTTGATACTAACATGTTTTATATTTGTTATCTTGTTCACTCTTTAATACTTTGCTTGTTAAATGACTAATCTTGATTTATGTTATATAACACTTGGTACAACAAATGCTTGGCACTTTCATAGCCCATAATGTATGGTATAACCGACACCTGAGCTATGAAAGGAACTTGATTTATTGTTAACATAAGTTATAATCATGAATGCTTGACGAGATTTACAAGTATTAGCATTAATTGAATAAGATGACTAATGTAATCATGTTAACAATATATAATCTGATTGGAACCTCCTTTGTGTGTGGTTTCCAATTCAATAATAAGAGTTTATACTATACTTGTTTGATATACCATTAGTGGAACCTCTAACCTTGACATTTGTTATTATCATTGTTTAATCGTTACATTAATATTCCATCTCAAAGTTCTCATCTTCTTCTTCTTCTTCTATTTCTTTATTATTATTATTATTAGTACTACTACTACTACTACTACTACTACTACTACTACTACTACTACTACTACTACTACTACTACTACTACTACTACTACTACTACTACTACTACTACTACTACTACTACTACTACTACTACTACTACTACTACTACTACTACTACTACTACTACTACTACTACTACTACTACTACTACTAAACCAAATTGAAATTGCATTGGAAGATCAAGAAAAGACTACTTTCACATGTCCATTTGGTACTTTTGCATATCGAAGGATGCCTTTTGGATTATGTAATGCACCAGCCACATTTCAAAGATGCATGCTTAGTATATTTAGCGATATGGTTGAACATTTTCTTGAGATTTTCATGGATGATTTTTCTGTTTTTGGCGATTCATTTGATGATTGTTTGACTAACTTAGAAAAGGTTTTGACCAGGTGTGAAGAGAAGAATCTTGTGCTGAATTGGGAAAAATGTCATTTTATGGTAACAAACGGCATTGTACTTGGTCACATTGTTTCATCAAAAGGAATTGAGGTTGACAAATCTAAAATTGAGTTAATTGCAAACTTGCCAACACCAAAATCTCTTAAAGATGTTAGATCATTCCTGGGACATGCTGGTTTTTATAGAAGGTTCATCAAAGATTTTAATGTAATATCTAAGCCTTTAAGTAACCTTCTAATAAAGGATACTATTTTTTAATGGACTGAACATTGTGAAGAAGCTTTTGTTAAACTTAAAAACTTGCTTACTTGTGCTCCTATCATTCAACCTCCCGATTGGTCATTACCTTTTGAAATAATGTGTGATGCTAGTGATTATGTCGTAGATGCTGTTTTGGGACAAAGAAAAGATAAGAAACCTTATGTGATTTACTATGCAAGTAAAACTTTAAATAGTGCTCAAATGAATTATACTACCACTGAAAAAGAATTACTTGCAGTAGTATTTGCATGTGAAAAATTCAGATCTTATCTTGTTGGCTCACTTGTTATTGTTTTTAGTGATCATGCAGCATTGAAATATCTTCTTTCTAAAAAAGATTCTAAGGCTAGATTGGTGCAGTGAATTTTGTTACTTCAAGAATTTGATATCACAATCAAAGATAAGAAAGGCACCAAAAATATTATTGCAGATCACTTGTCAAGATTGACAACCGATTCAAAAACTGACATCACACCAATCGATGACTACTTTCCCAATGAATCTTTACTTTCTGTCTCTACAATGCCTTGGTTTGCTAATATTATCAATTTTCTTGTTTCAGGACAATTGCCAGCTCATTGGAGTACCCAAGACAAAGAAAAGTTTTTGAACGAAGTGAAGAACTTTTATTGTGATGACTCTAACTTATTCAAATATTGTCCTGATCAAATATTTCAAAGATTCATTCCCGACAATGAGGTAAGTAGGGTCATTAAACTTTGTCATTCTAAAGCATGTGGAAGTTATTTCTTGTCAAAAAAGACAACTATAAAAATCTTTCAAAATGGATTTTATTGGCTCACCATGTTCAAGAACACACATGCATTCTGCAAAACTTGTGAAAATTGTCAAAAAGTTGATACTGGTTAAAAAATTTTGTTTTATATTTCTCAATTCTATGCATTCCCTAGAGAGCTAAGATCAAGATGGAGCAATCCTTATGGGGTCTGTGATATTGAGAATTCAATGAATGATAATGTTTTTGAGGAAAATAGACATCATTTGAAAGCTTACTTTGATAATTTTCCTAGTGAAAATGAATCAACTGGTTTGAATGATCTTGTAGATAAAGGTTGATTATTTTTTTCTCATATTTTTTTTGTTTCTTTTTGAGTGATTTTTGCTAGGTTCTCTCACCCCGGTCAAATGGCGGACAACGGTACTTCGTGACTTAAGTCGGTTCTTTTAGTTTCCTATAATAACTGATATCTGTGTATATATTTATGCAATTCTTTGAATCTCTCTTCCAATTCTCATTTGATAATGGACACTAATCTTGAAAAATTAAAAAAGTATTTTCCCGCTCTGCCTCAGAATGCCATTACAAAAATTTACCGTGCTAGATGTGCAAGATTGAGGTTGTTAATGAATCATGGAATTCCTGAAGATATTCGCTGGTTGATTGAAGCAAAGGTCTGATTATTAGGTGAGTCCTCTAACTCCTTCATTTCACACATGTCTGGAACAGGTAAAAGCACTTTTGCAAAGAAACGTTGCGCAAAACGACTAAAAGTCTGTCATCGATGTGCTAGATGGACTTATAATACACAATGTCGTTCTTTAGGAATGGTATCTATAAACCATGAAGATAAAATACAATTCATTAAGGATGGCCTGAGTAAGGAGTCTTTAGATAATCTTCTATTGACTCTTGAGAAGCATCCTAGTGGAGATGTGCATCGTGCAATTCATTATTTATGGCTATTATTTCATAAAGAACATGATCGACTTAGTCTTGGGAATCTGACTAAAAAACACCTTGTTTGCCAGTTTTTAAGAAAACTGGATGGGAAGCCTATCCCCGACCCATAGAGGGCGTTTAAGCCGTTCTTAACCCTATCCCCGACCTATAGAGGGCGTTTAAGCCGTTCTTGGACGTAAAACCAAGGGAAGATGTGAGCCACAATCACAACTACCTATACATACACATGCTTTTTCAAAAATAAATAAATAAATAAATAAAAAAAGAGAGAGTGTGTGAGACTCCAGCTGGCCTATACATAGGTGGTATGATTGCCCTTTTAATTTCTCATCTATAAAATCTTCTCTTCTTTCCCTTCATTTGCACTTAACCTATATATTCATCAATTATAAAAGTGTGTAGAAATGACAAGTTCCTCAAGTCATCAAATAAAAAGTATTTGTGTTTTCGGTGGATCTAGTCCTGGGAAAGAAAAGGAGTTTTTAGAATCAGCAAATCATCTTGGTCAAGTGCTAGCTGAGAGAAAGATTCATTTAGTGTATGGGGGAGGCAGTCTTGGGTTAATGGGAGGTGTGTCAATAGCTGCATTTTTAGGAGGTAGTCAAGTTTTGAGGGTCGTCCCCGAAGCTTTAGCACAAGGGGACATCATTGGAAAAACAATTAGAGAGGAACTTCAGGTCTCCACAATGTCAACTCAAATGAATGCAATGTTTAACCATGTTGATGCCTTCATTGCTTTACCAGGTGGTCTAGGCATATTGAAAGATATCTTTCATATTTCCTCTTGGGCCCAACTGCACATTCACCATAAACCCATAGGTTTGTTAAATGTTAATGGTTATTATGATAAGTTGTTGACTTTTCTTGATCATGCTATGGAACAGGAATTTCTAACATCTTCTGCACGACAAATCATAATCTCTACTACTACTGCTGAACAATTGATTGACCAACTACAATCTTTCATTCCTGTAATTGATCCTTCCATGAGTCGTATAAATTGGTCAACTAAGGAAAGCTGTAAAAAGCTTAGATTGGATTTGAGCCTTCATTTATGAATCTTCATGTCTTTTGGTTTTATTATTGTGTTTTGTTGTTTCTTATATTTGTTTCAATATATTTCAGATTTGTCAGTGTTCGTTATTTTAGGTGATATCTTCTATACTCTATCTTTTTACCTTTAAACATTGAGGACAATGTCTCGTTTTAGTTGGGGGGAGAGGGTAGCAGCTAAAAAAAAAAAACTGTGTTTTCTATTTCATAAATCATGTGCAAAATTGTTGTTACTATGATGGCAGAGTAAGGAGAACTTTTTATGACTCTTGAGATGCATCTTAGTAATCATTCGTAACAAGGTCAATCATAATGCTTCTTGAAATATTCAGATTTATAAACTCTCGCATTGTTATCACTTAATTCTGCACATATATTTATTTAACATGTATTCTTAAACCTTAATTTACACACACACACTTTAAACATATGATTGTGGGTTGCATATTGGATTATTACATTATTTATGTTCTTTTATTAAAGGTAACAACTAAGGGAAAGATATAGTATATAATTAAAAAAAAGACAAAAAAAAATGAAAAAAAATGATAATAATAAAAATGTAGATAAGTTTGGTTTCGTAGCCTCCCTAACCTAAGCAATTAAGTCCGAAGGGGTGTTTTAACACCTAATACCCTAAAGTCAACTGACTTGGGAGCTATTGACCCAACGCTTGTTACATGGGTTCAGGAGAAAAGCTTAAGGGAATCAAACATTGCACTATCTACATATTAGTATCTGTGACCCGAGTTACTAAGCTCGTAGGGGTGTCTTAACACCTAATGCCCTAAGACCAACTGGTCTGGGAGTCATTAGCCGAAAGCTAGTTACATGGGTTAAAGATGCATAGTGTTTTAAATTATATGTATATATATTAAAAAAAAAAGAAAAAAAAAAGAAGACAAAAATAATAATCCCAACCCAAGGAAGTTAACCTTAAACATTAAAACAAAAATTTTGTTTTCTTCCAAGAAAAGCCCTATAATTATGTGTTCATACATTGAGCACAAAAGAAAGATTTATGAATATCTTGTTAAGAAGTATTGAGCAGGTATATAAATTTAACGACAGTTTGTTTATCTAGATAGATTAATGGAAGTTAAATGATGACTACCTTGCTTTGTGGAATTTGCAAAGTATTTTTCTATTTTAACACTTTGATTACTAGGGACTAGTAATAAACTAGTTGGGGGGTGTGATTGATACTTAAAAGTGTATTTTTATCAAGATTTTATATCATCATTTTGCACTTGAAGTATCAATAACTCCTTAACTAAAGCATGTTTTATAATAATATATCTAATAATATAAGATACCTTTAATTTGTGGTAAATGTTCATTTTAAATACAGGCCTATCACATAAATGAAAGGATTGATTGATGAATTTAAAAACTGAACTTGAAAGGATAAAGAGATGGCTAAACTTAGAAAAGAGATGTCGATGCAATCCAAACCAAAACACTGTTCGGTAATTGAGTCATATCTAGAGCTATAGATCTCAGATTTAGGTTTACTTTATATGGATGGAAAGGTAATTTTGTTTATTTATTTTTATTTTTTTTATTATGTCTAGCTAAGTTTATTATGTCAAGGTATAAAGGTTACACTAATGGTGTAAGAAGAAGTATAGTATAAACTTAATATGGACTTTAATGTTTGATACTAACATGCTTTATATTTGGTATCTTGTTCACTCTTTAATATTTTGCTTGTTAAATGATTAATCTTGATTTATGTTGGATAACACCTGTTGCAACAAATGCTTGGCACTTTCATAGCCCATACTGTATGGGATAACCGACACCTGAGTTATGAAAGGAACTTGATTTGTTGTTAACATAAGTTATAATCATGAATGTTTGACGAGATTTACAAGTATTAGCATTAATTGAATAAGATGACTAATGTAATCATGTTAACAATCTATAATCTGATTGAAACCTCGTTTGTGTGTGGTTTTCAATTGAATAATAAGAGTTTATACTATACTTGTTTGACATACCATTAGTGGATCCTCTAACCTTGACATTGTTTGTTATCATTGTTTAATCCTTACCTTAATTTTCCATCTCAAACTTCTCATTTTCTTTTTCTTTATTATTATTATTATTATTATTATTATTATTATTATTATTACTACTACTACTACTACTACTACTACTACTACTACTACTACCTACTACTACTACTACTATTATTAGTATTATTATTGCTATTATTATTATTGTTGTTGTTTATAATTGTTGTTTATAATTTGTACAATTAACCTCCCTGTGGTTCGACCCCGGTTTTGTCGGGTTGTTTATTACTTCGACACTCCTGCACTTGGGAGAAGACATCAATCTTTTCGTAGTGTCGTATTTATATCACTATATAAATCACTAATGGATTTTTTGATAGAAACTTGTCATTGATGAGTGATGCGGATCAGCCTAACACCAAGCATAATCATGCCAACAACCCATTGGAGGTGCCAATTGGGCCAATCACAAGAGCTAGGGCTAAGAAGCTTAAAGAAGCATTAAATGGGCTTGTTCAGAATATATGGAACAAAATGGACCTAGAGAGGCTTGGAACATTTAAGGAGCATGAAGAACAGCCTTTAATTCATTTAGTTCAGGTCCAAGAAGAGCCCAATTCATGTGGAACAAGGGGTTGATGTGTCCGGCCCAATACCAGCCTTGTTAGGCTTGTCTTTTCTAATACTACAAGGATAAAGAGTCAGCAATTTATTCTCCTAACTAAGTAAGGAAGTTGGCCAAATCTTATTCCTATAGAGGGGAGGACTATTTAATGCTTTTCCTCACTTAGGAAGGAAAGTAATTAAATCAGCAACAAAGGAGGAAATTTGTTTTCTTATATTCCAAGCTAATCAAGGACATCAAAGGGGGCAACAACACAAATTTTCCAAATCAGATTTTTCCAATTTTGTTTAGGATTTGTTAAGGGTGACAAATCTGATTCTAGCTTATTTAGGATGGTATTTTCGGATTTTTAGTATTTTTAGTATTTTCTTCTTAGTTTTTGGGTTATTATTACTTATTTGGGTCAATTGTAAGTGGGCTACATATAAGTCCACCTAAGGGAGGTCCATTAGGGTTTCTTTAAGTTCAAATTCAGTATAAATAAAGGCATAACCCAAACATGTAAGGGTTACGCAATTTTCAGATTAATAAAACTTCTTTGCTGCACTTATTGTGTGTTGGTGGGATAATCTCCCTTCCTTGGTTCTCTAAAGAACTGAAAACGACTTATCGAAGAACAACTGACTTCGTGGCGTCATCCTTATACTTCTCGTTCGCGAATCAATATTCGTTGGGTGGGGGTTTCTGTTTTCAATAGTGCTGGTGCATGAGTTTCCCATTAGAGATATTATATTCGTTTGTAATTCAATCGATGAAGTTACTTTCCGACAAAAAAACCAATATAATATAGCGCCAAATAAAAAATAAACCTAACCATTATTCTTTATTATTATTATTATTATTATTATTATTATTATTATTATTACTACTACTACTACTACGTCTAGTATTATTAGTATTATTATTGCTATTATTATTATTGTTGTTGTTTATAATTTGTACAATTAACCTCCCTGTGGTTCGACCCCGGTTTTGTCGGGTTATTTATTACTTCGACACTCCTACACTTGGGAGAAGACATCAATCTTTTCGTCGTGTCATATTTATATCACTATATAAATCACTAACGGATTTTTTGATAGAAACTTGTCATTGATGAGTTTCCCATTAAAGATATTATATTCGTTTGTAATTCAATCGATGAAGTTACTTTCCGACAAAAAAACCAATATAATATAGCGCCAAATAAAAAATAAACCTAACCATTATTCTATCGGCCAAACCACCAGTAAATATTATCAATGGATTAATGATGAAATATTCATCGGTAATGGATTGTGTAACACCGATTAATTTTTCGATGGAATCATTAATATAAATTTTTTAAATTTGAGAGGTAACCTATCTTGTTAATGAAAAATTCAAAGTTTTTCAAAAATAGTCTAATTATTCCAAATAACCTGCCCATTATATGAAAAAAAAAAGATTTTTCAAAAGTGATCTAATTGTTCCAGGTGACCTACTTATTGTTGAAAAATTCAATTTTTTTTTTAAAATGGTCTAATTGTTCTAAACAACCTACTTGTTAGTGAAAAAGTCAGAGACTTTTTTTAAAACAATAGTCTAATTGTTCCATGTAACCTATCCATTAATGTGAATGGTCGAATTGTTCCAAGCAACTTACTTATTTGTGTGAAAAACTCACAGCTTTTTCAAAAGTGATTTAATTGTTTCAAATGACTTATCTATTTGTGTGAAAAATTCAAAGATTTTTCAAAAGTGATCTATTTGTTCCAAACAATTTATCGGTATGTGACATACATGAAAATAATTTCAACAATAGTTTTATTTTCAAAAATAGTCTATAATGATATGCACAACATGATTTTAATCAACAAAGCCGCTTTTTTTCATTTCCATTTATGGTGTCACTAACCACTATCCAAGAAGAGAGATCATGGTAGATTCGCTTAAGATCTCTTTCCTTTCTTGTTCTTATCGGTGTTTGGTGGCTACTAATAGAAAAAATGGTTTGACTTGTATAACTATTCTTGGTGTTATTTTGGGCTATTATTGTGGTGGTTTAGTTTAGTGGTTCAATGTTTCAAGTATTGAAGGAAATCAAATTTAATTGTTGTGTATATGAAGATGGGTAGTTAGAGAAGGTTCAAACTAGTCAGTATTGGAGATAGGGAGGCTGGTTTAGTTGTTTAGGTAGTTAGAGGTTGTTGTTGGTTTTATGAGGATCATGGATGATACTAGTTGGATCATGACTTAGGGTTTAGATAATTATTTTTTTGCTTGTTTTGGTGAGTTACAAGTAGGTTTCAAACCAATTAAAGAAGGTTTACAGAGACTATGATGTTTGGATATTATTAATCATAAGAATCAATAAGCAATGCTATAAGATTCATTACATGTATTGATTGTAAATATTACAAGGGTAAGAGCTAAAAGGATTAATTATGATATTTAATGAGCTGATTCATGATATTTGAATCAAGCAAGTTTCAAATTTTTTTTCTAAAATGATGTCAAACATAAAGTTGAGTTTAAAAAAGGATCAAACTTTGATTAATATTAACTAAGTAATAGATTAAGTTGTTTAACATGTATATCATATACAAGTTGGGCCTTATTAGATATAAGTACGAGTTTTGTACTTTATTCTTATCTAGTTTTAGATTTAAGTTGGTTAGTTATATGGATTTAATTTAGGTCTATTGGTGAATCATGGTTTATTTTGTAAGCCATATTATATAAGTAATGGAAATAACATTAAAAAGAAAGAATTTATATGGTCATTAAGAATTAAGCAGCGTGAGAGCACTTTTTCTTTGGGTTTTTCATTGAATTTTCATAAATTATCAAATATATCATATTTATGACATTAACTACATACCTTTGAGTCATGGTTTAAAAAATAATTGTGTCAAGGTTTTTCAAACTAATTTTAACTTTCTTGAATGAGTATTTAAATTTTTAATTGCGGGTTATAAGGTTTAGCCTCTCATGTTTTTATCAATTTGATATTAGAGCTTGACTCTAAAATTAAGTTCATTATCTTTTATTTTTTTATTTTGTTTTTATTTTTGTTATATTTATTTATTTATTTAAATATTATAGCTTATATAATTGTTCTTACTATCAAATCACACCATAAAGGTTTAAAATTTACATTGTGCTTATTCATCAAGACAAGTAACTTAAATTACTAAACAAAAAAATCTTCTACTTAATTCCATTTTATAGTGAGAAAAAAAAATCATTTAATATATTTAATTATTAATACTAAACTCACATTCATTTAAGCTCAATATGTAATTGAACTTAAAAATATTAAATTTAATAAATTATTAAATTTATATGTATATAAGCTCAACATGAATCTAAAAATGTTAAGCAAAGAAGTAAACTAGATCTATATTATCCAAAGTTTAATATAGTTAAATTTATAGATATAGTGGGTTATTATTTTGGTTTTTTTACTCTTTTAAACACATGCTTACACAAACAATAAAAAAAATTAAAATACATCACCTTCCATGTCGCTTTTACTCACCAGCTTGCAGATATTGCAACGAAAGCCCTTGAACGTGATCACTTTCACAAACTATTCAGCAAGTTGGGCATTTACAGACCTTCGTGCTCCAATTTATTTAAAGTAGAGTATCGCAGTCTGCTTTTCATTATTATTGTATCTTCCAATATCTCTTACCTTCTGCTTGTCATAAACATGCATGACTCAAGAGTGTTTCCAAGTGTTTTTCAAAATGTGAATATAATTATGGTTATTTTTAAAAATTTTTTATTTAAAAAATATTAATAATATTTTTTTTATTTTTCAAATATGAAAACAGAGTTCACAACGCCATATTCTTCTATTTTTCACGAATATTTTTTTATAATTAAAATGATTATTTTTAAATTTAATAAAAAATTAATCGTGAATTAACTTAATAGACTAGACGGAGATGAATAACTGAATATGTGATCAATACACATCCCTTTATTAATTTTAAGATTTTCATATTCGGGTCAAAATAAAAATTTGAAACAAAAAGGACCTGCCACCCTGAGCTGATCTCAGAGAGCACAATCACATCTTGTACATTGAATGAAAAGATCAGAAATCGAACGGTGCAGATCAATACACCCCACCACAGAAACCATGTACCTAACCACACGCTACTGAACCCTTTAGTACATTGAGGAAGACGAACTGGGAAACCGGATGGGCTCGTCATCTTTGCCTTGCCTCTAGGTCAGGGTTTTTGTGAGAATAGGAAAATAAACCCCTTCTCATAGCCCTTTCTCGTAATTCAACCGCGTATCTTTATTATCTTAATTTTCCTTAAAAAATAAATCCGCAAATCTTACCTCCCAATTCTTCCAGATCAACGTCAGAATCCGCCACGTATTTAAACAACGTTTTAATATTCCAGATATAAAAATTAAATCAACCCCCCCCCCCCCCCTCCCACACCTCTT
>NW_011501191.1:22230-42876 GCF_000495115.2 Populus euphratica
CCCCCCCCCCCCCCACCCACTCTCTAGATTTGCTCCAATTCTTAATTTTCATGATCAAATTCTCGCACTAACGGCGTCGTTTTCATTACGCGCTTGTGATTGTTTTTCTTAACCCTTGCTGGTTTTGGTTCCTTTTGTTTTAAAATTGTGGATGAGAATTGGAATCAAAGAATGAACGATGCCGGTGCTGCGTAGTCCAGTGCGCAGATGTCGGGGAGGAGAAGCAATACCGAAGCAAGAAAATAAACAGAAGATGCATCCGGAGCACAAGAACAATCCAGACGAAGTAGTAGAGCCGATTGCGACAAGGACAAGGAGAAGGCGGGCAGCGGCGGGGGCGGCATTGGATGAGGAACAGAAAGCCGGCAATGAGAGGGTAGTAGTGGCTGTGGGTGTGGGTGGTGCTGTTGTGGTGGGGACGGTGAAAGAGGAGGAGGAGGAGGAGGAGGAGAAAAGGGGTTTAGAGTTTGTTGGAGTAAAGAAGCCGATGGATGTGTTTGATAGTGGTGGCAAAGGTAATGATAAGCCACTTGCTGCTGGCGGAGAGGATGAGGGAACCTCTGCTCCGATTCCCCACCAGGTTATTTTTTGTTAATCTGAATTTAATTTATTTTTTTATCTTTTAAAAGTTGGGTGATGGTGATCGCTATTGTCTTTGTGATTAACAAAGTGAATTGAGCAAATTCACCGCGGAATGGCTGAAACGCGACTACTAGCGATTTTAATAATTACTATATTATTCTCTATTGTGTGATTCTGATTGAACAATTAGATAGGAATATATAATGCTATAAGTACTATATTTTTCTCTACTATACCTGATTCTGATTGAACAACCAGGTAGGAATAGTTAATGTTGATTCTGCTGATTGCATATGAGATTGAGACCATTGTAGAAGCCTGTTTTTGCTGGAATGCTACTTGTTCAATCCAAAAATTTTAATTTTTTTTTTTGCCAACTCTTGAAATTAAGCAATGCCAAGACGGAGTCTTTTTATTTTTCTGACGTATATTTTAGAGGAGGGTTGCAGAATTTTTTTTAGTTTTCTTGAAGAACTACAAAAGTGTTGGGAAGATGGGTTTCCTAACTATAATTTTCTTTGTAGAAACTTGAATAGTGCAAGAATTTTATAAACAACTAATACATTGCACTATGTATCTTGTCTCAAAGTACTGTTCTTGCTTTATATATTGGAATTGGTATTTGGTAATTTTCAATGAAAAAGAAGGATTAGGAAAATAGATGAGAGCAATGCAGAAGAAAAGCGAAAACTACTGTGCAAAGGTAGTTACACTGGACCCTCCAGCCCTTTAACTATGGGACAAGGCCCAAACTGTTAAAGCCATGTCCATTGAAGTCAATGTTTCTCCTAAATGGGATTCCCTGTTGGATTGATGGGATGGTTGTATGAAATGTTAGATGGCAGAGTTAAATAAGAAAGCTTAAGATTCAAACTGGAATAGTTAATATAATTTCTAAAGGTTTGAGATGAGTTATAGAAAATTTCGGAAAGATGTCTTAGTATGTTGGTTCCATTTGTGTAGTAGAAGGCAACAGTTGAATGCACCCTTGTTGTATTGACTAGCTTGTTTAATTAGATATCCCAAATGTTTTCTAGATATTTCTGTCTGATCTATAATTCATAAAAAGTTATGGTTGCCAACAGGAGGACAAGAAAAGAACTAGAATTAAACAATGTTGCCAAAGCGCCAGGCACCCTAAGGTGTCAAGGTTATCAAATGCAAGCGCCAGCTACGCGCTTGAATAAAACAAGGCAAAATATATGTATATGTATAATCTTATAATATATAAATCATAAATATATATGTTAAAAATTAAGATCGGAAAATCAAAGTGAAACTCAAAATATTTTAACATAGTTATAAAAAGTTATCTTATTCATCTTTAAAAATAAAATAAGACAATTTTAAAAAGCTAGTAGATTAAAATAGTTAAATTTAAAATGCTAAAGTTTGGAATAAACTAAGTTGATTAGAAAAAAGGAATAAACTGAAAGTTTCAAAAACAGTGAACATGACAAGAAAAAATAATTAAGTGTGAAGTTTGAAATTGAAGTTTCAAAAACAATAAACAAGAAAAAAAATGAACCGTGAAGTTTGATAAATGATGAACTTGAGATTTGAGAAAATGTTCTTTTATTAAAAAAAAAAAAGTAAAATTTTTTGTAACATAACACATGGATATTTAAAGAGAGAAGACAATAGGTAAAGAAGAAATAAGATATGCCATATCAATTTCTTTTTTTCTTTTACTTTTATTCAATGGTAATTTTTATTGATATCGTTATCTTATTTGTATTAAAGTTAGTACTCAACTACTTGATTTGTTTCTTTTATTATTATTATTATTATATCAAGTCATTACCTTATAATGCAGGCATATTTCTTTTGATAGTTCATTTCACTATTTCTAGGATTTAGAATAGCTACAATGCTTTCTTTTTTCTACCATTGATGGAAAGCATAATTCTTAGCTGTTTTTTGTAGACAGATTATTGTCTGCATTTTTCAAATACATTTCTAGTGTGTTTTTTTCCTGTGGCACATACTCTTTACCTTCCTCCTTGTCTCTTTTGTCATTCCCAATAATGCATTCAACTTGGTTATCATTAAAAATCGTGAAATTTGAATTCTCTTTTACTCATTGCCATTATATTGTGCCATTTTTTTCATAGAAAATGCAAGTCTTGTTTTAAATGACCTCAATATTTTTCTCTTCGGTTTTTCAGTAAAAGTTGGAAGTTTTTGGGTTTGCTTGGAAGCACTTCATCGCAACTATGTCTACCCCATTTGCTGTCTCCTTCTCCTTTTCTTGTTTGTTTGTTTTTTCTTACTATTGTTATTTTTTAAAAAAAAAAAAATTGGATCTGCTGGAATAAGCATGCATTATATGGTAATGACCTGGTCACTAAAAGTAACTGGTAATTTAGGAGACAACATGAAAATTTTTGCAATGTTTTCTGTTCATGATGTTATTGATCAATTTACCTATATTGGGATAGTCTTCCTCCAATATTTCACTTATTCGGGGATAAAAAATGTAATGTGATTAGACATGTAGAGAAAGAAATGATGACCATTTTCTCATTCTGTAGACTGCTGAATTATGGCAGCATTTTACCTGCTCCCCCCTTTGCCTTTTTCCCTGAATCTCTTGTGGATGAAATTAATTTATTGGTGATGGTGCTGCAGGTTCAGGTTGAGGATTCCCCAGTGTACAGAGTAGAAACAAAGTTGGGAAAGGGTGGCTTTGGTCAAGTGTATGTTGGTCGACGTGTTTCTGCTGTAAATACAAATGAGAAAGCTGGTGCAGGAGCTGTAGAGGTATACCTGGGTTTTTTCTTAATACATATATGTCTGAATGATTTGAGTATGATCTGATCATTCATCTCACTCTTTTATACCATCACCTTTGAACTTTTGATTTTAGGTGGCACTGAAATTCGAGCATAAGAGTAGTAAAGGATGTAATTATAGACCACCTAACGAGTGGCAAGTTTATGAGTGAGTACTTGATTATATCTATCACGCTTTCTTTTGACTTGCATAGTCCTCTTATTTTTTTCAGCAGAATAATATGAATCCATTGCTTTTTGTCCCTTTCACAGTACTCTTGGTGGCAGTCACGGTGTACCACTAGTGCACTATAAGGGTCGGCAAGGTGACTATTATGTCATGGTATGCTATTGTTGGCATTTGTTGGTGGTTCTAGACTGTTGGGTCTCTATAGCTTATTTTTGCCTTGTTTTAGAATTGTTTCTAACAGAAAACTCTGATGCCATGTAGGTTAATGGATATGTTGGGTCCAAGCCTGTGGGATGTTTGGAACAATAACTTTAACTCGAACTTGTGAGTTCAATTGTTCTATCTTTTCTGTTGTCTATTATTTTATCTTTTGTCCAGATCCGTGCTAAATGAAGGCATGTTCTTATTTGCTTATTTGCAGAATGTCCACTGAAATGGTTGCATGTATTGCCGTTGAAGCCATATCCATATTTGAAAAGATGCACTCCAGAGGGTAAAAGCTTTTTGTTGCATGTCATTAATCTCTCTTTTTAAGTTTTGATAAGATGAATTGAATGGGTTTGGTCTGGTTTGTGTACTGGAAAATAAGCACTTTTAATTGTGGAACTGTTAATTGGCTATCTATGTTATGAATGATTAATCTCTCTATGTTTTTACTGTTATATTCTCAAATTAAAAATTTGTGATTCTCAGTCTAGATTACACCAAATTTCTGCAGTTATGTCCATGGAGATGTAAAGCCTGAGAATTTTCTGCTTGGTCCTCTGGGAACTCCTAAGGAGAAAAAATTATTTCTAGTTGATCTTGGATTGGGTAATCGGAGAAACTCCATGTTCATCTTTTTTACTTTAAACTGTTGATTTTTGGGGATTCTGAAACAACTGTCTACGTTGAACCGCAATTTTCTGAATTGTTCGGGTCATTCAGCTACTAGGTGGCGGGATAGTTCAACTGGTTTGCATGTTGAGTATGACCAAAATCCAGATGTTTTCAGGTTCGACTCTTGCATCATTGTTGGTATTAAGCTTGAATTATTTTACCGTTTCTTTACATTTCCTTTATTTAATTTTTCTTGATTGCTGGCTTAGTCATTACTTGTTTGGGCAGGGGAACAGTGCGATATGCTAGTGTGCATGGCCATTTAGGGAGAACTGGTAGCAGGAGGGATGATTTGGAATCACTTGCATACACACTTATTTTTCTTCTCCGTGGTCGCTTACCTTGGCAAGGGTACCAGGTAGGTCCTTTTTCTCAGCTGGGTAAAATGTTTGTCCCTTGTGGTTCACATGTGCAAAAACAATGTACTGAAACTTCACTTATTTTGCATATGTTATTTGCTTTCTTTTCTTTATGACATTATGGTGTTCTTAGGGAGAAAACAAAGGGTTTGTCGTTTGCAAGAAGAAGATGGCAACAACCTCAGATGCGCTTTGTTGCTTCTGTCCACAGCCTTTCAAACAGCTCATTGAATATGTAGCAAACTTAAAGTTTGATGAAGAACCTAATTATGCAAAATGCATTTCCCTCTTTGATGGAATTGTTGGCACAAATCCAGATATTAGACCTCTTAACACAGAAGGTGCTCAGAAGGTGCATGGGATGTTTACACTGTTTTTTGGCTATTACTTGTTTTCTCTTAAGTTGGACCTATTTATTTATAAACTTTATTTTTAATGAACTGACACTTCAAGTTTTGAATTCATGTGTTTAATTAGTACTCTTGATCTTGTGAAGCTTATTTATCAGGTTGCTCACAAGAGAGGAGGGTTGACTATGGATGCGGAAGACGAACAACTGAGGAAGAAGGTTCGTATGGGCATGCCAGCAACACAATGGATTAGTGTGTATAATGCACATAGATCAATGAAACAAAGGTATAAACTATGCCTGAAGTCATTAGCCATTTCTCAGCACTTTTTTGTTGATTAGATTGATCACTTTTTTGAGTCTGTTATACACTGTTGCTCTTTTGTTGATTCCAAATATTTTAAAGTTTAAAGCTCTCCTGCCTATTCAGTATGATCTCAATTTCATGTTGTTAGGATGGAGTGATCAGATTAACTCAAATTAGATCAGTTCGAGAATTTTAACCTGCTTCTGTAGGTATCACTATAATGTGGCTGATGCAAGGCTTGGCCAGCACATTGAAAAAGGAAACGAGGATGGCTTATTTATTAGCAGTGTAGCTTCATGTCAAAATCAATGGGCCATTATTATGGATGCTGGTGCAAATTATTCCGCACAAGTCTATGAGCTCTCACCATATTTTCTACGCAAGGTGCATGCTTATGCCTTCTACCTACCTGAAGCCGTTTTCCACAGCTGATATTCTGAATTTGTAGCTGGTCTTTGGAGATAAGTTGCTCCTTGACATAACTTCTAAACAAATAGAGTAACTATTGAATTATTATGTTTGATTGTGTGAAGGAATGGATAATAGAGCACTGGGAAAAAAATTATTATATCAGTGCAATAGCTGGAGCAAACAATGGAAGCTCATTAATCGTAATGTCTAAGGGTCAGTCTAAACTGTTTGAATGATTAGTTTTTTATGTCTTCGCTTCAATTTTGTCTGACTTGTATTCCTTTGGAGTTCAGGTACCAGTTATATGCAACAGTCTTATAAAATCAGTGATTCATTTCCTTTTAAATGGATTAATAGAAAATGGAAGGAGGGCTTTTATGTCACTGCAATGGCCACCTCGGGGGGTAGATGGGTAGTTGTCATGTCCCGTGGTGCAGGATTTGCAAAGCAGGTCATCTTTGATCTACAGATGTTGTATCCTAATAAACTGTAGGCCTGGATGGTGAACTAAATTTTGTATTAAATTTCAGGTGGTTGAACTTGATTTCCTGTATCCTAGTGAAGGAATACATCTACGGTGGGATTCTGGATATCGTATCACAGCAACTGCAGCAACTTGCGACCAGGCAGCTTTTGTTCTGAGTTTGCCAAAAAGGAAACATACAGATGAAACACAGGAGACCCTTCGAACCTCTGCTTTTCCTAGCACGCATGTTAAGGTTGCTGTCTGTCTTTGGACATAGCATCAAGTTTTTTTCCGATACTGATTCATGTTTGAGGATCTAAAATTTGAGTTGGGCCTTGCAGGAGAAATGGGCAAAAAATCTATATGTTGCATCCATATGTTACGGTCGAACGACATCGTGAGCTGCGGCTTGCATGCCTCCTCTCGTGACACCATTCACTTAAGCTATGATGCTTTTGTCAAGCGGCATTCATTTAAAATTTAAGGAAAATTTTGATTAGTATATATATAGGTAGTCAGTTCTAATCAGAAGTATAGAAGCTATAGTTCGATCGACCTCAAGTCTTTCAACCTGCTAAACTAGGTGGGCTTTCTCATTTTCTGATGTCTGCAATCAAGCAAAGGTCGGAGGTATGGCGGGCCCTCTATTTACTTTGTACAGTTTTTTTAATATTAGAGAATAAATATGTAGAAGTCAATGTTTCTAGCTGGGTCTGGATTGTTCATTTTGATCTGGTATGTTTTTTTTTTCTCAACCCATCATTAATCAATACATTAGATGCACATCCTGTACAATTACAGGGTTTATCGCAAGGTGCTTTGGACACCATTAATAATACGGTGTCAGACTCAAAGATGGTCCAAGTGAGAGGAAGTTCGATTATCAGCATCTGTTTTTTTTCTCTCCTCTCTCCTGCTCATTGATCAAATACCCTACATTAAAAATAAAAAAATGAAAGTGGACAGTGATATATTCTTCAAAGTCAGTACAACAGTAACTACTCCAAAGCTTGATGAGATCATTGGAAAGGGAGAGTTGCAAAAAAAAAGAGAGGATGATTGACCATAGCAAAGACTGAAGCTGGTAATGGATGTTTGTAGTGGGAAATGATGTATAAACCATGGGAAAGAAAATCATAATAAGGTGTATATATGCCGTACCTACCGCCGATTCTTTCAGAGAGTGAAGACTTCAGGGAAAAATTAAATATAATCACACAACGTGAGAACAAGCATTTTAGGCTAAAAATATTGGTTTGATATAATTTTGATAAATGCATATCATATTATTAATATCATAAATATAATGCATATACCCTTACAATGATATACATAGGGTTACAATGATATACATTGAGTTACAATATTTAAGAAAACATTTAAGAAATCATTAAACAAGTAAGGAAATGATTTGTGAAGAGCAAAAATAAAAAAATTATAAAAATAACGATGTTGACTTTGTTGATCAAGAATTTGTAGTAGTATTTTTTTCAAATAGTACTAGAATTGTTTAGAACATCTTGTAATACACACACAACCTAAAAAAAAACTAAGAAAAGACCAAAACATATAAATAGAATAAAATCTTAACAATACCCAAAACGATCTTATTGTTTTGAAAATGATAAACTAGTAGCTAAAATTGTCCATCTATTTTGAAAAATGATCAGACTGTTTCTCAAAATAGTTAGTCTATTTTTTAAATATTTCTAGAAACTTTTGGGATTCTTTAAAAATAGTTTGATAGATTATAAAAATTCAACTAATTTTGTCAACCGGCAAAAAACTATATCTGACAGCTAGTTTATTTTCTAAGCCTATACATAGCTTTTTATTTTCTCAAATCAAGGGTGGAACTTCTAAAGTAAAAATCTAAATAGACTCCCTCCCTATAAAAAAGAAATAACAACATATAACACCCTTATTTCACTTGTAATCATCAAAAAACAAGGTAAAGTGTGAATTGATAAAATTCTCCTAAAAACTTAATTATTATTCCAATCAACTCTACTAGAAAATATACTGTGGAAAGTGTAAATATCACTTTAAACACTTGAAAAAAGTCTCGTAAAAATAAAATTGTGAGTAGTTTAATACTTATCCTTCTACAAGTATGAGTGAAAGGTTTTCTAGTCTTTAGACCATAAAAACATTAAGAATAATGGTTTGATCCTAAGCCCACAAAAGGACTGAGTTTAATCTTGCACCTGTAAAACTATTGTATAATGGTTTAGTCTCATTTGCTAAGATTGATGTGTGATAGTGAAACTTTTGAAAGAAAGTTCAAGGAGTGATTTGCAGAACTTGCATTCTCTCTAAATTCTCACTCTTTAATTATCATATTTTTAATGATTATTGCTTTTGTATTTAGTTGAGTGTTTAGAATTGCATGTTAGTAGATAAAATGATTTTAATTTATAGCTTTACCTTACATATCTAAGTTTTAGATGTTTGTGTTACTTTAATCTTAGAACAATAATTGATATCAGAACCTAATTCTTATTTATATAAGTTCAATTAGACTTTAAGGAGAATGACAATCACTAGTTTTAATGTTTAAAATGAAGGATTATCAACCTCTAGGCTACCTTTCATTGAAGGTAATGATTATGTCTATTTAAAAACTAGGATGATTATATATCTTTAATCTATTGATTATGATTTATTACTATTTATTGAAAATGAACCTCACAAGCCTATTAAAATTGAACATAATATAATGATTTCTAAACCTAAAAGTGAGTATACCGATGATGATAAAAAGTTGTTTTTTATGGATGTCAAAATTATGAATACTTTGTATTATACCTTGAGTAGAGGTGAGTTTAATAGAATATCATCTTGTAAAAATGTTATGGATATGACAATCTATTTTTGATGTCTTGAATTTAAGTTTATTTGTTTGAATTTTAACATATATATATATATGTTAAGACCTTTAATTGATCAAGATTATGATTGCAAGTTGTTTCTAGCGTGTTATTGAGTGCAAAAAAAGCTAAGTTTATGTCAAGTTCTTGTTAGGAATGTTTGTTGGATAAATATAACAATGTTTAAGAAAAGAAAAAAAAGAAGGATATTCCTTAAGTTTTTAAATTGAGGTATTGTTGCAATCTTTTCTATGCTTTTTTTTAGAATTTTTATTGTTTTTAGGGGTTGCTATAAGTAAGTGGAAGTAAGCTCTATCATGTTTAAGCCTTATTTCTAGGTTTATATATATATATATATATATATATATATATATATGTATATGTATATCTAGGTATTGTTTAATTCTGGGTGTTTTTGAATTTTTTAATTCATATTTTTGATATTCTTAAACCTAGATATATGTTTTATTGTGTCTTGGCATTTTAGCCTCTTTGTTGAGCTTCATTTGAAGCTAAAGCTCATACATCATCGTTTTATACCTTTATTTTGTTCATTTTAAGCTTGTTTTGGATCAATCAATCAATCAATTCGTAGCATTTTTAGATATCTATGTTAGAGTTATATGTTGTTGTGTTTGACTCATGTGATTTATGGTTTGTTTGTTCTCTTCTAATGCATATTTATGCTTCAACATTCCATACTTAATGTTTTCTTGCCTTTTATTTAACAAGATTTGGTCAATATCAACAAGGTGTTTTGGTTTGTTTTTAATGTATTTGGTGAAATTTCAAATGAAAATCTCTTAATTTTTTTTTTCTTTTCTAGATATGGTTCTTGTGTTTGAGATTATGAGCTTGGACTAGGAGGCCCAATTCATGTGGTTAGGCTAGGTCTATTAGGTTTAAAGACGTGTTTGGTTAGTCAAAATTTTTTAAATGAAAAAAAAATACATTTTTATATTTTTAAGGTGTGTTTGCCAAGCATGATTTTTAAATAATTTTTAAGTCTCTAATTTTTAGTGAAGGATATGTTTGGCAAACATATTTTATTAATTTTTCTAACATTGTTGATTTTCTCTTTTTTAGTATTTGTCAAACACAACCTTTGTTTTTTAAATTAATTCAATTTTATATCTTTAAGGGATCTATTTGCAAATTTTATATTTCTCATATTTTGTCCCTTATTATTTAATATTTGGGAGTGATCTATACATGGATATTTTTTTAGTATTAAATAAACATGTTTTCTTTATTAAAAAATACAAAAACAACAAAAATCTTTTTTTCAAAAATACATTTAAATAATTCTTTTAAATGACTTATTTCCAAGTCTCTCAATTTACATAAAAAATATATAAAAATACATGTTTTTGTATGTATTTTTGTTATTTAATAATAACAAGTTTATTAAATCTATAAAAACTTGATTTATACTTTAAAAACACCAAAAAATCAATATGTTTATTTTAATATTAAAGATTATAAACTTATATATAAGATATATTTTTAGTATTAAAAAAAATATAAAAATATGTTCGAATTTTAAAATGATTAGACTTAACTCATCAATTAATTATTCATTTTAATAAGATGAATATTTTTTTACCATTTAACAGACTAACAGTTAGAAGAAACATAACAATATCTTATTAAATAAATAAATAAATAATATAATTTATTTTAGATAAAATATATCAGAAATGATGATATATCCTTAATATATACAGTTCACTTAACTTTTCTAAGTTTTAAAAACTAATTAAAGTTTCTTGAAAATAAATTTTAACTAATAAAAAACAAGAAATTGTTTTTTTTACCTGTAATGAAGACTTCTGATTCAAGGAGACGTCACACATTAGCGGCACTAATATTAAGGTGCTTTTAAGGTTGTTTATTATTATTATTATTATTATTATTATATCAGGGGATCCTAGAGAGAGTAGTCTTAAACTAATTTCCAACGGACACTGCATGGAGAAACGGACAAAGGCCAATCACGTCGGAATGCACACATGCATCCAAGACGTGCCGACTATTTTAATTTCATTTTAACATTGAAAAGCTCCCTTGGCGAATAGCTCCCTCCCTCACCCACCTCTTTCTCACCTGCTACTATACAATTCATGCCCTCAAGTTAATTTTCTAGAGGAAAGGAACTTAATTAAACCCACCCACCCACCCCTCTCCTCTCTCTTCGTACGTACGAGGAAAGAGAGAGAGTGAGGACTTTTCAAGATTTTGTTGGTGAGAAAGTGAAAGCCTAAGTGGACTTACAAAAGTCAGAAGTCATCCAATCCTCCTTCAACGTCCTGATCGTCTCCCTCTCTCACTCCAATATCCACCTAAGAATTAATAAGAGAATTCAACATCATTTCCATTTCGTAACAATATCAAGAAACCACCGAGAGTAAGTTCTCTATGCTCAGGCTTTGATGCTGTTTTATTGTCCCCGCGGGAGTAAAAGGCTCACCTTAACATTTGTTTGGCATTGGGCTTAGTTTACTCTCTCTCAGCAACCAAACAATAGAAGGTCTTCTCTCTGTTTTGTTTTTTTTTATCAATATTATTGTTGTTGTTGTTGTTGTTGTTGTTTGGAACATATAAATTATTTCCTTTCTGTTGGTTTGTCCATTTCATGATGTGAGACTGATTCCATTTTCTTCTAAATTCAATTCAGAATAAGAGAAAGATGGATGGTGAGGAGAAGGCGCGAGCTTCTGGCAGACGATCAAGTCACAGCAGCTTGAGCAGAAGCATAAGCAGGAGCTTGATCAGGGCTGGTTGGAACATGGAAGAAATGTTTTCTGTTGGCAGGGATTCTAGGAGAACCAACCTTGTCGATGGAGATGAAGAGGCTCTAAAATGGGCTGCCATAGAGAAGTTACCAACATACAACAGATTAAGAACAAGTATCATCCAATCTTTTGTGGAGTCCGAGGTCCAAGGCAATAAGCTGCTGCTGCATAAAGAAGTTGATGTGAGAAAGCTCGACATGAATGACAGGAAAACTTTCATCGACAATCTTTTTAAGGTTGCAGAGGAAGATAATGAAAAATTCTTGAAAAAATTCAGACAAAGAGTTGACAAGTAAGTTTCTTAATTATTAATTAATCTCTCATGATATACATATTAATTTGCTGTCCCGCTTTCTTCTATGTACCCCTCCTGTATAATATATAGTCTTCTTGTAAAGAAATATGTAAAGCCAATCAATTTATATGCATTCGAATCTTCTCATGTTTCGAAGGAAATATATATATGTTTCTGAACCTTGCCATGAACATGTATGATCAACTTTCATAATCTGAATTAAAAGAGAAGAAAATTAAATGAACCGTAGAGTTACTATCATATTAATTTAACATATACTAAAATCATACACTTAGTGTAAAATAACAAGAGAGGACGGTTTATCCATCTGTTTTGTTAGTAAGTGGATTTTTGAAGCGGATTAAATCAACACAAGTCGTTTATGATTCTTCTCTACAAAGGTAATTAAGAAAATAAGTCCTTTTTTTTGTTTTTGTTTTTTCTTAACCTTTCTTCAAAAAAGCAGTAACAGTATATATTTTTTTGATCAAGTCAAGCTTAGCCCTCACACAACTACCACATCATTACTTATTCTATTTAATTATTATTATTTTTTGGTTGAAATCTAATTTGTGTTTGTTTAGTCATCGGCTTGTCCAATGTAAAAAGCCAAAAGCCATGTATAGGATTACAGGAAAAGTGGTTGTGAATTCAATTTTGTCCTCGTCACAAATAGAACCGATCTAAGATTTAAGTTTGATTATTTTGGTAATTTGAGATAATTTAATTTTTTTTATTTAAAGTTAATTGAAAGTTAGGTTTTATAATTTATTTTATTTTAAAAAAAATTATTTTGATTTTATGACTTGGATTATGATTTAACGAGCCGGTTAACTTGACATAACTTTTTTTTCTTCATTTTTTAAATTGATTTTTTTTTAATTTTATTTTTTAATATTGAATTAATTGAAAATTATATTTTATAATTTATTTTAATTTTTTATGAGGATATTTTGATCTCTTGATCCAAGTTGTGAGTTTGATGGGTTAACACAAGTTGACATGAATTGTTTTTTGGGTTTTTTTTTTTTATAATTTTATCTTTTAATATTTAGTTGATTGATATTAGATATCATAATTTATTTGGATTTGTTTTTTTTAAAGTTATCATGATATTATGATTCAAATAATATACTTGGCATATTAACTTAAATGAATTTGAATTGATTCAATATATTGTTATCTCGAATTTTTTTTAAAATATCATTTTGGATTTTTTAGTAAAACTATATTTTTATAAATTATTTAAATTGTTTTTAAACCAATTAAATTAACTTAATTATATCAAATTAAGTCTCGCATCATTTTAAAAAACTTTTCTACTGGAAAATAAGTTAGGAATGCCTAAACACTTTTTTTTTATATTCAAAGAAAATTGATTCGACCTGTAGTAGCATTAGCATGTGCTAATAATATAGTACACTCGTGCCTTTTTTAATTTATTTATTTACTAATAATTTCCTCGTAATTGCAGGGTTGGAATCCGACTCCCAACAATTGAGGTTAGGTTTGAACATTTGACCGTTGAAGCGGATTGTCACATTGGCACCAGAGCTCTTCCCACACTTCCAAATGCTGCAAGAAACATTGCTGAATCAGCTCTTGGTATGGTTGGGATTAATTTGTCTGAGAGAACAAAGCTCACAATACTCAAAGATGCATACGGGCTTATAAAACCATCAAGGTAAATAGATTGAACTACGTACTGTATCACGCCAAGACAGTAACCAGCGCTAGCTAGCTTGCATGCCTGCCTTCTAAGAAACGTCCTTTTCAGCAGTTTAATGAGACCTTTAAATTTTGTTTCTGTTATAGGATGGCTCTATTATTAGGGCCACCATCCTCGGGCAAAACAACGCTTCTGTTGGCTCTAGCAGGAAAGCTGGACCCGAGTCTCAAGGTTCGTGACAAATTAATGCATCCGAATGACGTTCGTTTATTCTTACGGGGTGATTTATACAAGTTTTTTTTATAATTATGGACATCAACTATTGTTCAAGCAGGTTAAAGGAGACATAACATATAATGGATATCGACTAGATGAATTTGTGCCACGGAAATCATCAGCATATATCAGCCAAAATGATGCTCACATAGGAGAACTGACTGTGAAAGAAACCTTGGATTTCTCATCAAGGTGTCAGGGGGTCGGGACACGATATGGTAATTAACTATTTGTACATCTGAGCGTGCTAAAACAAGTAATTTAATTGAATCAATCATGTCATTCTCATAGATCTCCTAAGTGAACTTGCAAGAAAAGAGAAGGAACGTGGAATATTTCCAGAGGCAGAAGTGGATCTTTTCATGAAGGTAAATGCCAAGCACTAATATTATACGTCTAGCTACAAAGAAAGAGCAAGTTTCCGCCATTCACATTCTAGAAATCACATAAATTTCATCTGTAATTTTCAGGCAACTGCAATGGAAGGAGTTCAAAGCAGTCTTATTACTGACTACACACTCAAAGTAAGCCCAAGGAGAATTACCCTGGCCATGGAATTAATATTTACTATTGCTTTAGATAATTGGAATTGAAACAACTTGGAGTTGTCATCATGACTCTTCAAGTTTCTGACAATCTCAAGATCTCTTCTGAAATATTTATCCTCGTCATTCACTCCGTTGACTGACTTCTAATTACCATGTTGGTGTAGCTGGGCTGTGCTGACCCCAACCTTCATTTGTCTTTTTAAGGAAAAACTCTATCAACTAATAAGCATTTCGTCCCATTTTCTTTGAAAAAACACGAATGTTGCTGTCGTGATACTTGACTTTCATAGAATAAATGGGCTAATTTATTCTTTGCTTTTATTGTTTCCCTTTGTTTTGTTGTCATGAGACAGATATTAGGACTTGATATATGCAAGGACACCGTTGTTGGAGATGAAATGATACGGGGAATATCGGGTGGACAGAAAAAGAGAGTGACGACAGGTTAATTTATTATGTTTTTAGTTGCTATTTACTTGGAATTATTATATGAATTGCTCTTAACTTCACCGATACAAATCATAATCTCATTTTAAAATACCCAGTAAATCTTTTATAAGAACAGTGGATGTATGCTGGGACATATTGTATAATATTTTGAGCAAGTCAAATTGTAGGTGCTCGTGAAGCTACTAGCATTTGGTACTTGTTCTTATTGGGAGTTATTTTCATTAATTAATTAATTCAGGAGAGATGATGGTTGGGCCCACGAAGACACTATTCATGGATGAGATATCTACCGGTCTGGATAGCTCCACAACATACCAAATAGTGAAGTGCTTGCAGCATATCGTGCACCACACTGAGGCCACAGTCATGGTGTCCCTGCTCCAGCCTGCTCCTGAGACGTTTGATCTCTTTGACGATATCATCTTTTTATCTGAAGGCCAGATTGTGTACCAGGGCCCACGAGAGCACATCCTTGCTTTCTTTGAGAGCTGTGGGTTCCGCTGCCCTGAGAGAAAGGGCGCTGCTGATTTCTTACAAGAGGTAAGAACCCATTGAAAACGGCCAAGCCTCACATTTCAGACCTAACCCAAAGGGTGGGCTTTAGCCATTATCAACACAGACATCTTGTAGTTTGATTAATGGTTGTGACTGCAGGTTACTTCAAAGAAAGACCAAGAGCAGTATTGGGTTGACAGAAGTAAGCCATATAGATGCATAACAGTCCCGGAATTTGCTGAGAGGTTCAAGAGGTTCCATGTGGGCATGCGAATAGAGAATGAGCTTTCATTGCCATTTGACAAGTCCCGAGGCCACGGAGCAGCACTATCATTCTCAAAGTACACAGTTCCGAAAATGGAACTACTCAAGGCATGCTGGGATAGAGAATGGATATTGGTTCGGAGAAATGCGTATGTCTATGTGGCCAAGACTGTCCAACTTATTATCATGGCAATTATAGTGTCAACGCTATTTATAAAGTCTAGAATGCATACAAGAAATGAAGAAGATGGAGCAGTGTATATTGGTGCTCTTTTGTTTACCATCGTCATTAACATTTTCAATGGTTTCGCTGAGCTCGCACTTGTAATCAAGAGGCTTCCCGTCTTTTACAAGCAAAGAGAACTACAATTCCATCCTGCCTGGACTTTCACCCTGCCAACTTTCTTGCTGCAGCTGCCATCGTCAATAATCGAGTCTCTTGTTTGGGTGTCAATTACGTATTACTCCATTGGTTTTGCACCGGAAGCCGACAGGCAACCCCCATAGCCACCATACCAGAACTTCTAAATTAAAGATGCTCTTTCATTGCATGATCATTTGAGTGAGATATCATCCTGCCTGTTTTGCAGGTTTTTCAAGCAACTGCTACTGGTATTTTTCATTCAACAAATGGCTGCGGGCCTCTTTAGGCTTATTGCTGGGGTCTGCAGGACCATGATCATTGCCAGCACAGGCGGGGCTCTCACTCTGCTCCTTGTTTTCTTGCTTGGAGGTTTCATCTTACATAAAGGTTAGAATGAAACAAAAACCTCAAATATAATTTTGTTGTACTCAAATGTTAGTCCCCGTCTCAGAATTCTCTGCAGTTGTTGGTTTTCAATACATTACATAAGAGTTGCTACAATGGTGACAGGTACCATTCCAAATTGGTGGGAATGGGGCTACTGGGTTTCCCCTTTGTCTTATGGCTACAATGCCATAGCTGTGAACGAAATGTTCGCTCTCAGGTGGATGAACAATCTGGTATGATATCATGTCCAACATAATTCTATCTACAGCATCAACCGTCTCAGATTGTGAATCAAATATATTAGAGTGACGATTTAAACTTGTTTATAAGAAGTATATTTTGATTGCATTTCAGACTTCAGACAACGCTGCCGGATTAGGCGCAGCAGTGCTCGATAGCTTTGGTGTTTATACTGATAAGAACTGGTATTGGATAGGCACAGCTGCTATTCTAGGTTTTGCTGTTCTATTCAATGTTCTCTTCACCATTTCTCTCGAGTACTTAAGCCGTAAGTCACGGCATTACATTCTATCAAAATGAATGTTGTGAAATTCTTAACTATTTCCAATTCACTCATCTTTAAGGTAGGTAATCTTCTCCATGTTTTTGTTTTCCACAATAGCTCCTGGAAAGCCACGGGCCATAATCTCTGAGGAAACAACAAAAGAAGGAACCACGTCAAAGAAAGGTTCACTCCCGCAGTCATTAGCCTCTTCGGATGGAAACAATACGAGTAAGGAAACCTCAAATAAAGGATTCCATATTTCAATATTGTCACTTGTCAGAACTCAATGCTCTGTATAAAATGCTTGAATTCCGTACATGGACTTGCAATATATCAGGTAAAATTGAACTCTTGAGAATGAGCAGCCCATCCAATCCCAGTGGACCAATTAAAAATTCCGATTCAACTCTTGAAGCAGCAAATGGAGTTGCTCCTAAGAGAGGAATGGTCCTCCCTTTCACTCCTCTTTCCATGTCCTTCGACGATGTGAATTATTTTGTGGACATGCCTGCTGTAAGAATCAATACCTTCTACTTTCACTGTGCCCCAAACCTCAACTTATAAAATGTTCCATTCATCTTATAAACAATAATTCTTGCATAAAGACACTGCTAACTAGAAGCATGGGCTTTTGAAACGAGAGTAGCTAGTATTCATAAAATACCACGCAAACTCGTTCTCTGACCAATTTTAATGAATGAAAACAGGAAATGAAGGAGCAAGGAGTTCCAGAGGATCGGTTGCAGCTACTTCGAGAAGTAACGGGAGCTTTTAGGCCTGGAGTCCTCACGGCATTAATGGGAGTCAGTGGAGCTGGAAAGACTACACTGATGGATGTTTTGGCCGGAAGAAAGACTGGTGGATACGTTGACGGTGATATTAGAATTTCCGGGTTCCCCAAGAAGCAGGAAACGTTTGCAAGAATTTCTGGGTATTGCGAACAGAATGATATCCACTCTCCTCAAGTCACTGTTAAAGAATCATTGATTTATTCAGCATTTCTTCGTCTCCCTAAAGAAGTCGGTAAACAAGAAAAGATGGTAAATTTGTTACTGTTCCAGACTTCAAATAATCATAATTAAAATTTGAGGTGATGGTTTACGAGCTAAATTAAAGGTGGGATTTATCTTTTCAGAATTTTGTGGATGAAGTGGCGGAATTGGTAGAGCTGGACAATCTCAAGGACGCTATAGTTGGGCTTCCAGGAATTACAGGGTTGTCCACAGAACAGAGAAAGAGATTAACAATAGCAGTGGAGCTGGTTGCTAATCCCTCCATCATTTTCATGGATGAACCAACTTCTGGTCTTGATGCAAGGGCAGCTGCCATTGTTATGAGGACTGTGAGAAACACCGTGGATACTGGAAGAACAGTTGTCTGTACGATTCATCAACCTAGCATTGACATCTTTGAAGCCTTTGATGAATTGTTATTAATGAAGAGGGGAGGACAAGTAATATACTCTGGAACATTGGGTCGAAATTCTTGCAAGATCATTGAGTACTTTGAGGTAGTTTAATCTCCCTATGATTTTATCGATCCAATAATTGATAAAAATGTTTTTCATAATCTGATATCACGGGTATTGACATCTTACAGGCCATTCACGGAGTCCCTAAAATAAAAGAAAAGTACAATCCGGCAACATGGATGCTAGAAGTGAGTTCAGCTGCAGTTGAGGTCCGGCTTGGAATGGACTTTGCAGAACACTACAAATGTTCATCTTTGTATCAGTATGTCAAGTGTCAAGTGACAAGTAAATGAGAATTATTTGCTTATTTATATATGCTAAATTATGAGGTTTAAACTCAATCCATGTTTCCTTATGAGCAGGAGAAACAAGGCTTTGGTGAAGGAGTTGAGCACGCAAAAGCCAGGAGCAAAAGACCTTTATTTTGCCACTCGGTATTCGGAGTCAATATGGGGACAGTTCAAATCTTGCCTCTGGAAGCAGTGGTGGACATACTGGAGAACTCCTGATTACAACCTTGTTAGATACATCTTTACCTTGCTTTGTGCTCTTATGGTTGGTAGCATATTCTGGAAGATTGGGACTCGAAGGTCAGTTGTCGAGTGCGCACTCTGGCAAAAGAACTATAACATATTCCTGATCAGTAGGCTAAATTAAAATTTGTTTACGTTGTCTGATCATTCAGGGAGAGCTCAAGTGATCTGTCTATGATTATCGGTGCCATGTATTCTTCTGTCCTGTTTGTTGGTATTAACAACTGCCAAACAGTACAACCAGTGGTAGCTGTTGAAAGAACGGTGTTTTACCGAGAAAAAGCAGCTGGGATGTATTCTGCATTACCTTATGCCATTGCACAGGTGAGTCGATCTTGTATCTTTAAAGCATTTGTACATACATATGTATATAGCAACTTATTAACATCAAATTGACTGACCGGATTCTGTATTATATATACACATACGTGACATGCATGCAGGTTGTTTGTGAAATACCATACGTATTTGTTCAAGCTACTTATTATACACTCATTGTATATGCCATGGTGGCCTTTGAATGGACTGCAGCCAAATTCTTCTGGTTCTTCTTCATCAATTTCTTATCCTTCCTTTACTTCACGTACTACGGAATGATGGCTGTTTCCGTCACCCCAAACCACCAAATAGCAGCCATCTTTGCAGGAGCATTCTATTCTCTCTTCAATCTTTTCTCTGGCTTCTTTATACCAAGACCGGTACGTTAAATTTCTAAAGAGTATAATTTTTTTTGTATCATTTTCGACTTAGTGTAATCACACACTTTTGTTACTTTCCGTTTGAGATTTCAGAAAATCCCCAAGTGGTGGGTCTGGTACTATTGGATTTGCCCTGTAGCGTGGACAGTATATGGACTGATTGTGTCCCAGTATGGCGACGTTCAGGACACCATTAAAGTTCCTGGTTATGATGAAAATCCTCAAATAAAGTTCTATATACAAGACCATTATGGGTTTGACCCAGATTTCATGGGGCCGGTTGCTGCGGTATTAATTGGCTTTGCAGTCTTCTTTGCATTTTTGTATGCCTTCTGCATAAGGACACTGAACTTCCAGGCAAGATAGGCAGCAAGATTTGTACGTCAAGCTGAGCTTGGAGATGTATAATATGTAGCAATGTTTATGAAGAGATGTTGAGAATCAAGATATTCAAGCTGTGCTTCTTTCTTTTCTAGTTGTGAGACGGACAACTGACAACACCAAGACTCCTACTTCCTTTTATATATTTCTTCTTGGTTGTTACAATTCAAAATCAAGTTGTATTAGTCTGTTAGAATCCATCCGTAATAATAGGATCTATCTATAAGGTTAAGTAATGTCATAATTAATAGAATTTTCATGTAAATAAAAGTGCTGCTTTTATATATATATATATATATATATATATATATATATACACACACACACA
>NW_011501191.1:42887-53919 GCF_000495115.2 Populus euphratica
TATATATATATATAGACAAACACACACAGTGGCAGAGCCACATAGAAGATTAAGGGGCAATTGCCCCTTTAATATTTTTAATTGTTTTTAAATAATAGATATTGATTTGATTGTTTTAAATTAATTAAAGGTTATATCATTTTTATTTAAATAGGTTATGATATAGAATTAAATTTTTTCAGGAGATGAACAAGCAAACATTTTAATTGTTGTCAGTGAATAAAGATTGATATTTACAAAATTAAAGGTTGGTTTTTTCTTAAAAAAAACTATTTTTTTGTTTTTAAAAATAATTTATCATGATAAATTTAAACTATCAATCCTGATTCATATCCATGTATTATGTATAGTATGTTGCATGGTAATGGGGTGTGAAATGAGTTTTGATGAATTAATATTTATTTTATTATGAATTTCATATGAATAATTTATAATTATTATGTAATTGAACTGAATTTTGTTATTATGAAAACTTAAAAAAATAATTATAATGTAAATTTTCTCATTTAAAAGTATTTTTAAATTAATTTTGTTTTATATAAGTTTGTATATTTGTTTTGAATTGATTTTTAATGTATATCTACATAATATAATATTTGTTAATTAATTTGGCCCCTTATTTAAAATATTCTGGCTCTGCCTATGTGTGTGTGTGTGTGTGTGTGTGTATATATATATATATATATAACTAAATCTTATCATGGTATCAGAGCCTAATATCCCTTAATCACTATTGAATCCTTTCTTCCTCTGTCTCTTAAAACCTTTTGTCCTTTTTGATCCCCTTCCGTCCTTCTTGATATCATATCCTTAAATCACTACTATTGAATCTCTTCTTCCTTTGTTTCGTAGTTTTTCTCTACTTTTTGATCTTACATCATGATGAATGACAAAACAGAAGCCACATCTATTATTCATGTTCAAATCGAAAACCCTGAATTCACAACTGATGCTATTTTTACTGATGTTAACTATAATGTATGGTCCCAAATTATGGAGATGCAAATTGCAGGAAGGGAGAGGCTTGAATATATTATAGGCAAAACATAACCTCCTTAAGATACTGATACTTCTTATGCAAAATGGTATGTTAAAAATTAAAAAGTTAAGGGGTGGTTGTTAACTTCTATGTCACCAGATATTATGAAACGATACATGTAACTACGCATTGCACATGAAATCTAAAATGTTTTATCCAAAGCTTTTTACGATGGATCATACAAATCACAACTTTTCTCACTAAATTAGAAAGCCTTCTCCTTGAAATAGATGGAGCGCCCATTATCAATATACTATGGTGATCTTTTGGAAATCTTTCAAGAACTTGATCATTATGATAGAACTATAATGAAAGACCCTAACAATATCATTACTTATAGAAAATATGTTAAAAGATTATAGGTACATATTTTTTTGAATAGATTGGATGTTGAATTTGAACAAATCCAAGGAGAGATTCTTAGAAAAGATCCAATATTGGATCTTGGAGAGGCCTATGCATACGTACGTCATGATGTTGTTTGCAGAATCACTCTAAACAATGAAGCTAATCATGTTGAATCATCTACGATGATGGCACGAAGAGTCAAGCCTAGAACATACTAGTCAACTGGTATTGGTCCTATTATTGAAAAAACTAAAGATATCAGGACTTTAGAATAATAACAATGAGATTGGATAGGACGAATCATAATACATTTGCACTTATTATAGTGAAACTGGGCATACAAAGCTAAAATGCTATGAACTAATTGGATATCCAAAATGGTGGGATCCTACCAAACACCACACAAACGAAACCAAAAATCAAACACTCATGCCTTAGTTGCTGTAGCAAAACACACCACCACACGTACAACTCAGGATGACTCAACCTTAGTCACAACATCTAGTGTAGTAGTAAAACTTACCACCATCAACACAACTAAAGAGGATTCAACCTTAATCACAACATCTGGTAAGGCCTTTCACACTTCTACTATTATTAATAGTAATGAATAGATAGTTGATTCTAGAGTTACTAACCACATGACCTTTAACAATCTATGTCTTCAATCCTTAAAACCTTCTAAACAACATATTATATTTAGAGCAAATGGTACACCTTCTCATGTTATTGGGGAAGGTTTTGTCACTCTCACTAAAGATATAAGCATTGATTCTATATTGGCTGTCCAAACTTTCAAATATAATTTATTGTCAATGGCTTAAATAACCCTTACTTTGTAATATATTGTGATTTTTTAGCTTAACTTTTATGTTTTTAAGGACATTTAAACTCGAAAGATAATTGGATATGGTATTAGACGGGGGAAGCTGTATTATCTAGATTTAATGCCAGCAAGCTCTCATCAGTTAGCTCAAGCATTCTCCGTGAATAAATCTACAAACTCTGAGGTTTGGTTGTGGTATAAATATCTAGGTCACTCATCATTTAGATACTTAAAGAAATTGTAGCTAAAACTCTTTACTAAACTATCTATCTCAAACTTTAAATATGATGTGTGTGAAATAACTAAAAGTCATCGAGTTCCATTTCAAATAAGTATGAATAAAAGTATAACACCTTTTATGGTTATCCATTTGGATGTTTGGGTTCCACCAAATACCTCATCTCTTAGCGATAAATGGTGGTTTATTTCCTTTATTAATGATCACACCCGTGTGACTTGGATTTACTTAATGAAATCTGACACGACCAAAAAATTGATGTCTTCTTCTAAGTGTAGGAGTGTCGAAGTAATAAATAATCTAGCAAAATCAGAGTCGAACCATAGAAAGGTTAACTATATAAATTATAAATAACAACAACAATAACAGCAACAACAACAATACTACTACTACTACTACTACTACTAATAAAAAGAGTTTTGAGATGTGATATTAATATAAGGATTAAAAAATGATAAAAATAATTGTCAAGATTAGATGATCTACTAAAGGTATTTTAAATAAGTATAGTATAAACTCTTATCACTCAGCTGGAAACCACACACAAAGGAGGTTCCAATCAGATTTTAAATTGTTAACATGATAACATTAGTTATCTTATTTGAATAATGCTAATACTTATAAATATTATCAGGTATTCATGATTATAACTTATATTAACACCAAATGAAATTCCTTTTATAGCACAAATGTCAGTTATACCATACAGTTTAGGTTATCAAAGTGCCAAGTATTTGTTGTACCAAGGGTTATACAATATAAATCTAGATTAACCATTTACCAAGCAAAGTATTATAAGTGAACAAGATAACAAATACAAAACATGTTAGTATAAAATATTAAGGTCTATATTGAGTTTATACTATACTTATTCTTACACTATTAGTGTAACCTTTTCACCTTAACATAATAAACTTAACTAAACATAATAAAAGAAACAAACATAAATACCATAAAGTCAACTGACTTGGGAGCTATTGGCCCAACGCTTGTTACATGAGTTGAGGAGAAAAGCTTAAGGGAATCAAACATTACACTATCTACATATTAGTATCTGCGACCTGAGTTACTAAGCTCGTAGGGGTGTCTCAACACCTAATGCTCTAAGACCAACTAGTCTGGGAGTCATTAGCCGAAAGCTCGTTACATGAGTTAAAGATGTATGGTGTTTTAAGTTATATGTATATCTATTAAAAAAAAGAAAAAAAAAGAAAAAAAGAAAGAAAAAATAATAATCACAACCCAAGAAAGTTAACCTTAAACATTAGAACAAAAATTTTGTTTTCTTCCAATAAAAGCCCCATAACTATGTGTTGATACACTAAGTACAAAACAAAAGGTTTATTAATATCTTATTTAAGAGATATTGAGCAAATATATAAATTTAATGAGAGTTTATTTATCCGGATGGATTAATGAAAGTTGAATGATGAATACCTTACTTTGTGGAATTTGCAAATTGTTTTTCTATTTTAACACTTTGATTACTAGGGACTAGTAATAAGCTGGTTGAGGGGTGTGATTAGTACTTAAAAGTGCATTTTTATCAATGTTTTATATCATCATTTTGCACTCGAAGTATCAATAACTCCTTAACTAAAGCATGTTTTATAATATATGATACCTTTAATTTGTGGTAAATGTTTATTTTAAATGCAGGCCTATCACATAAATAAAAGGATTGATTGATGAATTTAAGAACTGAAATTGAAAGGACAAAGAGATGGCCAAACATAGAAAAGAGATGTAGGTGCAATTCAAATCAGAACACTGTTCGGTAATTAGGTCATATCTGGAACTATAGATCTCAAATTTAAGTCTACTTAATATAGATAGAAAGGTAAGACATAGGACTACAATTTCATATGGAGCACAATATTTAAAAAGTTCATTTTCAAGTATAAATTATAGCAACAACAAAGAAGTCCGAATCTATCCTACAACCTACGCACTATTCAGTTTTTGGCCCATATCTGGAGTTCTAGAAGTCCAAATGACCTCTATTTTTTTTTCCTGGAAAGCTGAGATAATTTCCTACAACTTTCAAGTAGTTCCAATTCTAACATTATCAATGACATTTTGGGCAGACAAGAGAAGATAAGGATTGTCACCAAGTCAAGAGTTAGCCACCCACTTATCAATTAGTCATCAAATCAATAGTTCTCAATTTTGGTTTATAAAAGGAGGCATTTGCCATGCATTTAGGCATCTTGCTTTCCAGATCAAGATCATACTCTCGCTTTCTCTCTTTGTATTTTTTGTAATATTTATGTTTTGCTTTCATTAATATCAAGTTTATGCCTTTCATTTCCTTTCCTTTACTTAGTTAACTTTTATCTTATTTATGTTCTTATTTTGTTTATTTATTTTTCTTTCTTTCATTATGTGTAGCTAAGTTTATTATGTCAAGGTGAAAAAGTTACACTAATGGTGTAAGAATAAATATAATGTAAACTTAATATGGACTTTAATGTTTGATACTAACATGTTTTATATTTGTTATCTTGTTCACTCTTTACTACTTTGCTTGTTAAATGACTAATCTAGATTTATATTGTATAACACTTGGTACAACAAATACTTGATACTTTCATAGCCCATACTGTATAGTATAACCGATATCTGAGCTATGAAAGGAACTTGATTTGTTGTTAACATAAGTTATAATCATGAATGACTGACGAGATTTACAAGTATTAGCATTAATTAAATAAGATAACTAATGTAATCATGTTAACAATTTATAATTTGATTGGAACCTCCTTTGTGTGTGGTTTCCAATAGAAAAATAAGAGTTTATACTATACTTGTTTGACATACCATTAGTGGATCCTCTAACCTTGACATTTGTTGTTATCATTGTTTAATCATTACATTAATCTTCCATCTCAAAGTTCTCATCAAGTTCTTCTTCTTCTTCTTTTATTATTATTATTATTACTATTACTATTATTACTATTACTATTAATATTATTATTATTAGTATTCTTATTAATATTAATATTAGTATTACTACTATTATTGTTATTGTTATTGTTATTTATAGTTGTTGTTGTTATCATTTATGATTAACACTTAAAAATGTATTTTTATTAAGGTTTTATATCATCATTTGATACTCGAAGTATCAATAACTCCTTAACTAAAACATGTTTTATAATAACATATCTAATAATATAAGATACCTTTAATTTATGGTAAATGTTCATTTTAAATGCAGGCCTATCACATAAATGAAAGGATTGATTGATGAATTTAAGAACTGAAATTGAAAGGACAAAGAGATGACCAATCTTAGAAAAGAGATGTCGGTGGAATCCAAACTTGAATACTGTTCAGTAATTGGGTCATATCTGGAGCTATAGATCTTAGATTTAGGTCTACTTTATATGGATGGAAAGGTAAGACATAGGCCTACAACTTTCATATGGAGCCCAAGATCTAAAAAGGCCATTTTCAAGTCCAAATTGTTGCAACAATAAAGAAGCCCAAATCTGTCCTCTAACCCGAGCACTGTTCAGTATTTTGGCCATATCTGGAGTTCTAGAAGTCAAATTCAGCTGAATTGTTTACACAAGAAAGATGAGACAATTTCCTACAACTTTCATGTTTTCATGTGGCTCTAATTTTGATGTTATCAATGATGTTTTGGGCAGACAAGAGAAGATAAGAATTGTTACCAAGTCAAGAGTTGGCCACCCACTCATCAATTAGTCATCAAATCAATAGTTCTCATTTTTGGCTTATAAAAGGAGGCATTTGCCATGCATTTAGGCATCTTGGTTTCCAGATCAAGATTATGCTCTTACTTTCTTTCCTTGTATTTTTTGTAATATTTATGCTTTGTTTTCATTAATATAAAGTTTTCATTATTTTTTGTAATAAAGTTTATTATGTTAAGGTGAAAAGGTTACACTAATGGTGTAAGAATAAGTATAGTATAAACTTAATATGGACTTTAATGTTTGATACTAACATGTTTTATATTTGTTATCTTGTTGACTCTTTAATACTTTGCTTGTTAAATGACTAATCTTGATTTATGTTGTATAACACTTGGTACAACAAATGCTTGGCACTTTCATAGCCCATAATGTATGGTATAACCGACACCTGAGCTATGAAAGGAACTTGATTTGTTGTTAACATAAGTTATAATCATGAATGCTTGACGAGATTTACAAGTATTAGCATTAATTGAATAAGATGACTAATGTAATCATGTTAACAATATATAATCTGATTGGAACCTCCTTTGTGTGTGGTTTCCAATTGAATAATAAGAGTTTATACTATACTTGTTTGATATACCATTAGTGAAACCTCTAACCTTGACATTTGTTATTATTATTGTTTAATCCTTACTTTAATATTTCATCTCTAAGTTCTCATCATCATCATCTTCTTCTTCTTCTCTTTCTTTATTATTATTATTATTATTATTATTGTTATTATTAGTATTAGTATTACTACTGTTATTAGTACTATTATTATTATTATTATTGTTGTTGTTGTTGTTGTTGTTGTTGTTATTGTTATTGTTGTTTTATAATTGTTGTTTATAATTTATACAATTAACCTCCCTGTGATTCGACGCCGGTCTTGCCGAGTTATTTATTACTTCGATACTCCTGCATTTGGGAGAAGACAACAATCTTTTAGTCGTGTCAAGTTTTTGGCGCCGTTGCCGGGGAGGTAAGTTCTTGTACAAATTATAGTATTTATTTTATTTTCTCTTTTCACTTTTCTTGTATATAACTTTGTTTCTTTTCTCTTGTTTCTTCTTTTTTTGTTTTCTTTTTCTTTTTATTCTATTCCTACACGTGCATGAGAGTGTGGTCACGTACATCAAGTGGTAGACTTTGTAGTGTATCCTCATCATTTTCAGAAAATATGGTCGAAGAAGATAATCAATCACTTCATAATGAGAATAATGAGAATAGCCGTGCTAGAACACTTAGAGACCACATGAATCCCATAAGAAGAAGTGCACCATCATGCATAATTTTTCCTCTTGATGCATCTCATTTTAATTTTAAAGCAAGTATTATTCAACTTTTACCTTCTTTTCATGGCTTAGAATTGGAAAATCCATACTTGCATTTAAGGGAATTTGAGGAGGTCTGCAACACATATAATAATTTAAATTGTAGCATGAACACCATCAGATTAAAGCTTTTTCCTTTTTCATTAAAAGATAAAGCTAAAACTTGGCTATAAAATTTAAGACTAGGATCCATTCGTGTTTGGGATGAAATGCAACAACAATTTTTAAAGAAGTTTTTTCCATCTTATAGAACAAACTCTTTCAAAAGACAAATTACCACTTTCACTCAAAAACCAGGAGAAACTTTTTATCAATATTGGGATAGGTATCGAGACTTGCTTAGTACTTGCCCTCATCATGGTTTTGAAACATGGAGATTGGTTTCACATTTCTATGAAGGGTTAACACCTAGAGATAGACAAATGGTTGAATTGAAGTGTAATTGAACTTTTGAAGATAAAGACCTTGATGAAGTAATGAAGTACTTAGACTTGTTAGCTGAAAATGCTCAAAATTAGGACACCGCGGGTACTTATGAGGCACCGAGTAAAACTCAACCTCATACATCTAGTGGAGGTATGTACAGCCTTAGAGAAGATCATGACCTTCAAGCCAAGTTTGCATCTTTAGGTAGAAAAGTCGAGGCACTAGAATTGAAAAGGAGTGGTCAATTAAAATCTGTTGAAAACATTGTAAGTCAAATATGGGAAATAAATGAACACTTAACCAATAACTGTCCAACCTTGCCTTATTTTAAGGAATGTCTCCATGAACAAGCCCATGCTTTAAATAGTTTTCAAAGGGCCAACCACAACCCATACTCCCAAACATACAACCCTGGTTGGAGAAATCACCCAAATTTTAGTTGGAAGAGTGACAATACACAAACTTTACCACTATAGTTTCAAAAACACCATAATTTCCAAAATTCCCATGGATATGCACCTTCTTATGCTCCACCTCCTACAAGAAATTTTGAGGAAACTTTGTATGCATTTATTGAAAAGCAAGACACAATTAACACTCAACTTGCCCAAAGCATAACAGATTTTAAAGATACTCTTGTAAAATTCATATCTGCTCTCAGTTTTCAAGAGAAAGGTAAGTTTCCATCTCAACCATAGCAAAATTCCAAAGAGCAATACAATGCAAATGCAAGTAGTTTTGGAAGTCAACACATGGATCAAGTCAAATCAGTCACCACTCTTCGTAATGGTAAGGTTATTCACAAACCAATTCTTGAACCTTGTGAGAAAGATGATGAGTCAATCTCTAAGGGTAAGGAAGGGGTTGAATTTGAACATTGCAAAGAAACGACTGATTCCCCTCCAATACTTCCATTTTCTCATGCCATGACCAATCAAGAAGAAATCAAGGATGAAAAAGGCATCGAAAATGTTGATGCAGATCTTTTATCAAAAGTGACAACAGATTCGACACCCGACATCACACCAATCGATGATTACTTTCCTAATAAATCTCTACTTTCTCGTAGTTCAATGCCTTGGTTTGCTAAAAATATCTATTTTCTTGCTTTAGGATTTTTGCTAGCTCATTGAAGTACCGAAGGCAAAAGAAAATTTTTGAGCAATGTACAAAATTTTTATTGGGAAAACCCCTGCTTATTCAATTATTGTCCTGATCAAATATTTCAAAAATGCATTCTCGACAATGCGGTAAGTAATTTCATTAAATTTTGTCACTCTAAGGCACGTGGGGATCATTTCTTGTCAAAAAAGAGGATTGTAGAAATCTTACAAAGCAGATTTTATTGGCCCACCATATTCAAGGAATCACATGCATTCCGCAAAACTTGCGAAAATTGTCAAAAGGTGGGATTTATTTCAAAACATAGAGTCTTTAGATAATCTTCTATTGACTCTTAAGTTCATCTTAGTCGAGATAAGCATCGTGCAATTCATGATTTATGACTAATATTCTATAAGGAACACGCTCAATATAGTCTTGGAAATCTGACTAAAAAAGACCTTGTTTGCCGGTTTTTAAGAAAACTGGATGGGAAGCCTATCCCCGACCCATAGAGGGTGTTTAAGCCGTTCTTGGATGTAAAACCAAGTGGAGATGTGAGTCACAATCACAACTGCGATTTGAATTTTCGTTTGTAAAAACTTGTGTCTTTCGGTTTTATTAATAGCATAATATTTGTGTTTTGTTGTTTCTTATATTTGTTTAAGTGTAGTTCAGGTTTGTTAGTGTTCGTTATTTCAGGTGATATCTTCTATACTCTATCTTTCTACCTTAGAACATTGAGGACAATGTCTCGTTTTGGTTGGGGGGAGAGGGTAGTAGTTGATAAAAAAAATTATTTTCTATTTCATAAAGCATATGCATAACTGTTGTTACTAGGATGACAGAGCAAAAGAGCTCTTTTGTTAAAGTGACTCTTGAGATGCATCTTAGTAACCATTCTTAACAAGGTCTATTATAATACTTCCTGAAATATTCAGATTTACAAACTCTTGCATTATTATCACTTAATTCTACTCATGTACTCATTTAACATATATTCTTAAACCGTAATTTTCACACACACACTTTAACATATGATTGTGGGTTACACAATGGATTATTACATTATTTATGTTCTTTTGTTAAAGGTAACAACTAAGAGAAAGGGATAGTATATAATTAGAAAAAAAACACAAAAACAAAAACAAAAAAAACAAAACGAAAAAAAAGAAAAAAATGATAATAATAAAAATGTAGATAAGTTTGGTTTCGTAGCCTCCCTAACCTAAGCAATTAAGCCCAAAGGGGTGTTTTAACACCTAATACCCTAAAGTCAACTGACTTGGGAGCTATTGCCCAACGCTTGTTACATAGATTGAGGAGAAAAGCTTAAGGGAATCAAACATTGCACTATCTACATATTAGTATCTGCAACCCGAGTTACTAAGCTCGTAGGGGTGTCTTAACACCTAATGCCCTAAGACCAACTGGTCTAGGAGTCATTAGCCGAAAGCTCATTACATGGGTTAAAGATGCATGATGTTTTAAGTTATATGTATATATATTAAAAAAATAAATAAATAAAGAAAAATAATAATAATAATAATCTCAACCCAAGGAAGTTAACCTTAAACATTAGAATAAAAATTTTATTTTCTTTCAAGAAAAGATCCATAATTATATGTTGATATATTGAGCACAAAAGAAAGGTTTATTAATATCTTGTTAAGAGGTATTGAGCAGATATATAAATTTAATCAGAGTTTGTTTATCTAGATAGATTAATGAAAGTTAAATGATGAATACCTTGCTTTGTGGAATTTGCAAATTGTTTTTCTATTTTAACGCTTTGATTACTATGGACTAGCAATAAGCTGGTTGGGGGGGGGTGTGATTAGCACTTAAAAATGCATTTTTTATCAAGGTTTTATATCATCATTTGGCACTCGAAGTATCAATAACTCCTTAAGTAAAGCATGTTTTATAATAATATATCTAATAATATAAGATACCTTTAATTTATGGTAAATTTTCATTTTAAATGCAGGCCTATCACATAAATGA
>NW_011501192.1:0-963 GCF_000495115.2 Populus euphratica
GAATTTACGTGGTTCACCTAATTTGGGCTACGTCCACAAGCAAGTATAGAAGGATTTTACTAAGTAATATGAGAATTACAACCTCTCTCAAGTAATAGGAGAACAACTAATATCTCTCTATTACTAGGAGAAAACACCTCACTTACTCTCTCACAAATACCTCACAATTTTGTGGGATTACTCTTTCTTCTCTCTACTCTTCACTTCTCTTTTTTGGTGTGAATAATAAGTTTGGAGGAGGGGACAAAGGCCATAAATTATGGTATAAACTATACCAACAATTTATCTCCACTAATTTTTATCTTTTACTAATACTCCACTAATTTTTGTCTACCATTAATTTTGTTTTCCACTAAGTTTGTCTTTCACTAAATTAATGGATATACTTAAGTTAATTAAGTATTAGCCTCACATGTAAGTCTCCACCCTTAAAAGATTCATGGTCCCATTCACGAAGGATCAATCTAACAGGATCAATCTAACAAGAAGTTGACTAGACTCAGAATAAATCGTTCAGGGATGATTAATCTAACAAGAAGTTGACTAGACTCAGAATAAAATGTAGGAAAAAAGAAGAAGATCACAAGCGTATTATAAAAGATTTGATTCATATAGGTAAAGTTATATCAACCGTACAAATGAATGCGATTGTCCTCATTCATTGGCTTGGCATTTATGGGCACCTCCATGTTGTTAGACTAATGGGGCTTGTTGGGTCAATGTCAATATGCATAATGATTATAGACTCATCATCTTCTTGTTTTCCTTCTTGAATCACTTCATTTTCTATTGTGACCAAAGGTTTCGTCATTTGTTTTAGGTTGAAAAGATCCGTGTCAAGAATTATGATTTATGCATTGACAATTACCCAATATCTTATTCATTCGCAACGAAAACATTTCTCAGTGTAACGGTGAAAAAAATATTCTTTTCTCAAGATACTATTTCACCTATGAAGTATCA
>NW_011501192.1:1381-3617 GCF_000495115.2 Populus euphratica
GGATTTAATAACTGATTTATTAAAACCTTAAGAATTTGAATAATATGTGGTTTGTTGACTTTAGTTGCTATTAAAGGTGATGTTTGTGTTTTTAACAAAGAAAATATAAAAAAAAAATTTTGCATGTTGCGTACGGCTAATATCTTAACATGTTTTGAAGGTTCTTTTTTATAAATAATATTGAAAGTTTTGAAAATGTGTTTTAGCATGAATTTTTTAAATATAATAAAAATTATTTCTCTTGCATTTCTCGATTTTATAACATGTTTGTAAAACTCCAAAGGATATTGGCCAATATTTCAAAAAATACAAAAATCTTATTTTGAGGGGAATCCATCAATTATTCATCGTTAATGTTTGGATAAAAAAATTCTAAATTGATGAATATCCAAAATATTATTGGAAATAACTTGTTATTGTTCACTGTAAATATTTGGATAAAAAACTCCTAAGTGGTAAATATCCAAAATAATTTTTTAGAAATAATAAGTCATCGCAAATACTTTAATGAAGACTTGATTATAATTGAGGACATTTTAATTTCTGATTCCATGGTTTATGAGCCGTGAGAGTATGGAACACTAAGACAAAAATAGGCTTTTAAAGCGCCTTGAATTTCCTTATATTTCTAAATTTTTGTCCATTCTCCTTGTGATTTATGAGTTGCAAAACTCTTGAAATACTAAGGGAAAAATGAGCTTTTAAAGCACATGGAATCTCCTTGGATTTCTATCTTAATAAATTTAATCTGAATCAAACACAGATTTCAAGAGATTTGCATTGGTTCTACTTGGTACTTTGTAAAACATATCTAAGGGTGTGATCCACATAGACAAAGGGTTATTTCTTTTTAAACTTTCAACTCAAATCTATTTATCATAGCAAAACCTAGTAGGGGTGTTAATATCTTCCCTTTATACAACCAGTCCCTTACCTTAGAATATCTAAAAAACCAATTAGGTTTCTTAGTGACCATAATACTAGGTGGCGACTCCCTCATTCATAAAAACAAAACAAACCCAAAATCAATCAATTGTCGCCGCGCTCTGCCTTGAGGGCACGACACCTTTTACTCGTTCATTTCTTTTATACTGCTTTACAAAATCCCAAATTTCATTTGTTGTTTTCAGTGTCATAATTCTGGTAAAAATTGAAGATGAAATAGTTGCAAATAAACTAGCATTTGCCTTTGATTTTCTTTGCCTCTTCTTCTTATGATTTTTAATTTGAGCGATGGTTGGATTATCGAGCAAAGGAGGAACTTCATATGTATCTGCAATAGCTTCCCACTGATCATTAGCATCAAGATATGCTTCCATTCGAACAACCCACACTTGCTAATTGGTTCCATCAAACACCGGAGGTGCCATTACATTCGATGGAGAGTCTGTACTCATTTTAAGTTGATTGGTTTTTTGTGTTTAGATTAAGGAAGGTTGTAAGTGTTTATGCTCTCTCAACCTCACAGGTCTCTCAAGAAGTTTTTGGCTCTTATACCAATTTGATGGTTTTGACAGAAAATTTAAATGTTAACAAAGAACAAAGCTATTCTGAAAACTTCGTTATCTTTATTGATGAACATAAGTCTTATTTAAACAACTCCTTAAAAGAACAAAAGCAGATAAACATCAGCAAAATCTGCTGCTGTTTGTTACATAACAGAAAAGAAGATTATGACAAATCCTAACAAACTTTGAAAACTTCAAATTAGAAAGAGTTTTATTTAACACTAAACTCTTTCAATCTTCCGCGTCAGCAGCTTCTGAGACATTAATTCAACAAATGCTATTGTTTCACTTTTTTTTACGACTATGGATGGAAATAATTGTTGATTATGTGTAGGCTAAGTTAAATATCTCAACAGTGGTCCTTCAATTTCATAAGCAAATGCGCTTTCACTACTCCAACAAAAAGAAAATGTTTTTGCAAACTATGTTTTGTCCATAGTGTCTCTTTTCCTCAATTTATGAACATGAAACCTTAAAGTTTTAATTGTTTCTTTTCCAGCCATTTGATTGGATTAAAAAGACCTTTTTCGAGAAAGCAAACACTGAAGAGAAGTGAAGAAGAATCAACTTTCTGGTAACAGCTTTCTGATTTCTTCTTTCAGGTTGCTGAGAAAAACCATGAACAACGTCGATATGAATAATGTTGTTTAATTTTGCTCTTTATTGATGAGATCTTGTTGTTCATGACAATGATTTGAGAATTAAACGCTTTTGTTTCCTGTTATATA
>NW_011501192.1:3813-10353 GCF_000495115.2 Populus euphratica
TGGGGTGATTCACAGTGGAGAAAATTTGAGTTTCTACTTCAATTTAAATAATGCTGGTGTGAAATTTTATCGCTGTATCCTTTGCCTATGTGGTAGATTAATCAATGTATGCAATTTTTGTTAAGTGGCTTCGCTTTTAGAGAAACTATAATTTGTTCCTTCTTATTAAATTTTGTTTTCATACTTAATAAAAAGTCTTTAATATATTTCTTTTCTGGATTGAAAAATTATTTTCTCACATTTTCTTCTTCAATATAATTATACTCTTCTTGTCTTCCGTGTTGGAGTATAGTATTTATTTTTTAATTGTTTTGTATTTGTACAATTAGCTATCAACCTTTCCTCAAAAAGGACTTCAAAAGCTACACTAGCCAGTATACGAATATACCGTTTGTTTCAACTTGAATTATCATATTTAATTACGTGATGTGTAGTCAGACATTTAGGGCTCTAGGAAATTGAATCAAGTCAAAAAATTTGATAAAAAACTATACTCAAGTCCTGAGCTTGTAAGATCTGTATATGATAGTATTTGAAGTTTCATGCTATGGTAATGCAATGCTAGGTAATGTCTTTTTACATGTTTCCTGTCTGGTTTTTTGCCAATAAATTTGAAATGTTTCTTTTCTTGTGCTTAGCATTGAAAAGGTTAATCCGTAAGCAAATACCTTAGAAAAATAAAAGGCTGAAAAGAGCACAAAGAGAGATCAAAACCCTCTTGGCTTTCCAACTCGATCAAGCTTTTGTGTTTGTATAGTAACTGAACTCTGAAGCAGCAGCAGATAGCTGCAAACCATTCCATGGCATGTCACACATCAGCACTCCCGTATGACATTCTCATAAGGATCTTCTGTGAAGTCCCAGTCACAACCATTGACAGTACGTTTGCAAACCATGTAGAGAGATTCTTTCAGACCCTGATTTTTCCTTCTCTTCATGCCTCTCTCCTAGAAGTCCCCAAGAAATACGTAGGAGGACTTGGAGAAACATTTCATCCAGCATAAGCATTTGTATAATCTGGAATGCGACGTGGTGTGCCTACAAGTCTTAAGAAATACGATAGGAGGTGGTCGTCAGATTTAGCCCCAAAAAAGAGATCCAGCATGGATTTTTTCTAACATTTCAGGGCATGTCCGAAAGAAAGATTTGTAATAAAATCATACAAAAACAGCTCGCATGGAAAGTATCTAATGGGAATGTGTGGTACCATGTAGAGCAGTTACTTCTTCGAGCAAGGGGAGGGGAGAGGGTGCAGCTCTTCGAAGTGACCTATCAAATCTTCTCTAAAAGAATTGGCATTGCGTATCATAGTGTTCTGCGTTGCGTCCTATATCGGGTTAATGTTAATTTTTTAAAAAAATATTAAGAGTATTATAGTGTTCTGCATTCTAAAGCGGGTTAATAATACATTGAATGGTATTTTATATTTGATTTGATTTATATTATTTGATTTATTTTTCTACTTTATTCAATGTATTTTTTAAAAAATAAATACATTGAATGGTATTATTGGAGCTTCAATCCTGCTCATCATGGTTGAATGGTAGCCTTTATCTATAGTCTATGTCTCCTTGTATTGGGAATAAGGGCAATTTTATCTACAAGATTCCGCAATGAAAGTTTCACCAACCAATAGACTGTTCTTTGGGTTTGAATTTTCTAATGAAACGATGGAAATTCATTTCATTAGAAAATTCAACATCAAGTTGGAAATTCATTGGATGGTAGAGTGGGTCTTGCTGCTATACAGTTGATTATTTGGCCTATTGAAGCTCTTGTGTTTTTTTTTCATTGTTCTTTTAATTGTTTCAGCTATAACTTAAAATTTCATTCCGTAGTGTATTGATCTTCAATTTAAAATCAAAATATTCTCGAACCTTTCATGCAAAGAACAGAAAATTCTAACGCATGAAACAGTACCAACATAATATGATTGAAAAAAAGTTCGATGATAAAATTCATATTACAGATAATTATTGTTCCAATTGATAATCGACTAGAAGTAGCTATACTCTATGAGATTAAGAGATCTCCCAAACTTATGGTGCAAAATGCCTTAGGCAGTGGAGGCCACTTAGTTGTAAGCTCGAAAGAAATTTTTTCCATTGTAGGCCGAGATTGGGGATTGGGATGCAAGCATGCAAGTGTAATTTTCATCATGTGGACAACGCCCTCTGCAGCTCCTTTTTTAGGAAACGAAATGCGTTGGTCTAACACATCCTTCAATGCTGCATGTTGAGCAATCGGTGGCATCGATGATGATGACGAAGATCCTGGTGATAAGAGTGCTGAAATGAGATCGCCTGGGTGCCTTCCTGTCATCACCTCCATTGTTACCACTCCGAAGCTGTAGACATCGCATTTTTCAGTCACTTTCATTGTGTAAGCTAGCTCTGCCCAAAAAAAATAAATGATTATGCATGGTTTTTTATCAAATAGTTGAAAGAAAAGACTCTATAAGAAAAGCTAAAAAACAGTATATATTATTTTCACTATTACACATTATATAGTAACTTAATGTTGAAATAAAGCTACGCACCTGGAGCAGTATATCCAAAAGTACCTGCAAATGAGGTCCAATTGGATGAGTCAGGCATCAACAGTTTAGCTGTGCCAAAGTCGGAGATGTGTGCTTCATATTCCAAATCCAGAAGGATATTATTGCTGGTAATGTCTCGATGAATGATCGGAGGAGAGCAAGAATGGTGTAGATAGGATAAAGCTCCACCCACCCCTTTCACAACGTTTAGCCTTTTCATCCAATCGAACTCAATTGCTTGTTCCTCACTGCTTATAATCTCTCTCAAGCTTCCTCTTTCAATGAACTCGTAAACCAAAAACGAATGCTTTGCATGTGAGCAAAATCCATACATTTTCACAATATTTCGATGTCGAATATTTGCCAACACGCAAACTTCCTTTTCAAAAGCTTTAAAATCGGACAACTTTTCTGTTTGTGACCGGTGAAGTTTCTTCACAGCAACCACCTGTTCTGTTGGCATCACTGCTTTATAAACAGTTCCATATCCTCCTTCGCCAATGCAGTAGTTGGAGTTGAATTCCTCTGTAGCTTCAACGATATTCTCATACAACTTCTTCCCATCATGGCCCAATATCGTGAACATGTTTCGATCTTGTTCATTTTCTGGCTCAGCGTTTCTCTTCCTAGCTCTTTTGCAGAGAATGAATAAAGCTCCAAACACTAAAAGCAAGCTTCCTAAAAGAGGGACTACAATCAAAATTACAAGCTTGTTGCTCGTTCTCTTAACAGTTTTGCTGCTTGTTGGAAGATTGCATGGCTTTAGACCACTGGCGTTGCCACATATACCCATATTATCCCTTAATGCCTCAAACGAAGCGTTGTGGAAGGCTTTGATATCGGGAATGGGGCCTTGTAGCTTATTGGATGATATATCCACAGTTGTTAAGCTTAACATGTCTTTGAAGGTGCTCGGAATCCGTCCAGAAAGCATGTTGTGAGAGACATTCAGAGTTTCCAGCCTTTGCTGTTGCCCAAGTTGCCTCGGTATCTCTCGAGTCAGGAAATTGAAGCTAAGATCAAGATCTCGAAGAGAAAGTAGAAAGCCTATCTCGCCTGGAATGTTTCTCTAAATTTATTACTGCTGAGGTTCAGCAACAGTAAATTCGAGCATTCCCCAAGTTGTTTTGGAATCAATCCACTCAGATTATTAGATGCTAAATTAAGGTTTTGAAGATTGGAAAGCATCTTAATATCTAAGGGTATGGCACCTGAAAGATGGTTGTTGTTAAGAACAAGCTTGTACAACAACTTTAAACCCCCTAAATCTTTTGGGATGCCTCCTTTCAACTGATTTGATGACAGATCAATCAAGCGTAATTGAGTAGCCTTCCCAAGCTCTGGTGGTATCTCACCAGAAACATTATTGTTTGAGATTTTAAGGCTTGTCATGTTACGACAATCTCCCCATTTTGAAGAAAGCTCACCATAAAAATTATTGTAACTCAAATCAATATAATTCAAATGTGGATAGACACCAAAAACCTCAGAAATATTTCCTGTTAATTGATTCCAATCAAGTCTTACTCGGTATAAACGAGTACAGTTTTTCAAGCTTTTCGGGATTGAACCTGAGAAGTTGTTGTAGGAAGCAGTAAAGTCTTCCAATACTCCTCCATGGCATAAATCTAGTGGCAAATGACCCGTGAATTCGTTGATACCCAAAGACAAAAACTTCAAATGGGTGAGATTGTTCATCTCTGAGGGCAATGGGCCGTGAAATTTGTTGTCAAGTAATATCAAGATCCCAAGCGATTTAAGTTGTCCTATTTCTGAAGGAACACATCCAGATAAATTATTATAATATAGATTAAGTTCAGTGAGCCTTGTCAAGTTTTCAATAGAAGAAGGGATGATCCCAGTGAGATTATTTTCATGTAGGTCTAAAACAGTGAGCATGGTCATGTTTCCAATAGAAAAAGGGATGGAACCAGAGAGTTGGTTTTTCAAAAGGTAAAGGGAAGATAAATTTCTTAATTTTCCAATGGAATAAGGGATTCTACTAGTTAAAACATTATTTGACAAGTCAAGTTTAGTGAGAGACTCTAGCAACCCAATTTCTTGAGGAATGGAACCAGAGAGTTTGTTACTCCAAGGATAGAGTTCGGATAGGCTTGTTAAGTTTGCAATAAAAGAAGGGATGGAACCAGTGAGATTATTTTGATATAGTGCTAAACCAGTGAGCATGGTCATGTTTCCAATAGAAAAAGGGATGGAACCAGAGAATTTGTTACTCCAAAGATAGAGTTTGGATAGGCTTGTCAAGTTTCCAATAGAAGAAGGAATGGGACCAGAGAGTTGGTTGCTAGAAAGAGATAGAAAAGATAAGTTTCTTAATTTTCCAATTTCATGTGGAATGGTTCCAGAAAGAGAATTATCAGCAAGGTCAAGCCAAAAAAGATTGGGGAAGGATGAGAAGTTGAAATCATAAAGCGTACCTCTCAGACCAAAACTTTCAAGTGTCAAATTGGTGACGCTTCCAGAATTGCCACAGGTGATTCCAATCCAGTTAATGCAAGGGCTGATGCCGACCCAAGAAGAAAGGACAGATTGGCTTTGGTTGTCAAGACTGGCTTTCCATTGGAGAAGAGCCTCAGCTTCTGAATTATTATTACCAGATAGTGAAGTTGTGGAGGAAGTGTGTTCAGCTAAAGCAAAGAAAGAAGAAGAGTTGAATATGTGAAGGAGCAAGAACAGGATGTGGAGAAAGAAGGAGAAGAATGGTTTGTTTAGTAAGGACGTTGTCATGGTGTGTTTTTCAAGAGACACAGGATATGGTTTGCTATGGTAGATTCGGCTCTTCCATGGAGAGGTATTATTTATAGGTAGGAAAACATGATTAATTGAAATTGTTTTTTTCTTTTTTTTTAAATCATTGATTATTAAATCTCTTTTGTAATTAAGTTGAAATTAACTAGGCTAGTAAAATTTAAATAAATAAAATTATTATTATTTTCAAACCCGGACTACTTAAATTTAGTTTTATTTTTTTATATAAAAATTTTCTCTTCTTATATTTACTAATTTCTATAATGAAAGGTCATTTCAAATAAAAAAAATTGGACCTCGTCATTCAATTAGCACAAGACACAAAGATTCGGCATTCAATTACCCCAAGACACAGATAAAAAATTAAGTTTGCCTAGGACTGTGCCATTTTTTCAACTAATAGAAAGAGAAATATTTTTATGTGACTGATCAATTATTTTATAAAAATTAATTTTTTTTAATATTTTAGATTCAGTCTTTAATATTTTTTTCTTAGCCAAATTGATCCCAATTTGTTCTTAGAGTAAATTATAAATCAATCCCTTTTTTTCTCATTAAATTTTCCATCTAATCTTTTTTTCCCTTTTACTATTTCATATAAAGAAATAAAATAAATTTAAAAAGACCATGAAATACAGAAAAGGATCAAATTACATGGAGAGACACATTAGTGAATTTCTTAAGTCTTAAATAAATGGAGAAGATATATATATATATATAACGATTCAAAAGAATGTTCTGATTTAAAAATTTTAAACATATCGCTCGTAAGGAATAAGTAATAAAGCTACTGAATAAGTGAATTGAATTGTTCAATAAAATTTCTGATAAAATTCCATCTCGACTTTCTTTCCCCTTTCCATATCATAGTTTGCGACATTAAATGGGAAGTCCTACGTTCACATGCACACTGCCTCTAATGTGTATACCATGAATGGATAAAGGTCTCTACAATGTCAAGTCTTCTCACTTTTGACAAGCAGGCAGAAAAGTGAATAAAGGGTGATAAAAAGCAAAGAATTATATGGAAGAAACTTTAATCTCGAAAGTTTTTTCTAGCAGTTTGATCACTTCAATGTATTCAATGGAAGATATCGTAATTGACGTGAAAGGGTTTAATTTGTATCATGAAACACGAGCAGCAGCAAGCATATACGCATCTCTGGTCTTCGTTGAGTTTGTTTTCACACTTGTGAAAGCCTTAGATGGTCAGGGTCCTGCTATCTGTTGTT
>NW_011501192.1:11053-53885 GCF_000495115.2 Populus euphratica
TCTCGATCCGTTGTTTGTGTCTTTCTGGGTTATGTTGAAGGTAAAAGGTGTATTGTTGGTTTGATCCAATAACTCAGAAACTTTATGTGTCTCGTCATGTTGTCTTTCTTGAGCACATACCTTTCTTTTTTATTCCATCCACTACTCATAGCATGACTAAATCTAATATTATTCATATAGATCCCTTTTCTGAGGATTTTGGTAATGATACCTCTCTCCATGTTCGATCAATTTGTACTCATAACTCTACAGGTACTGGTACTTTACTCTCTGGCACACCTGAAGCTCCATTCTCATCTACAGCCCCTTAAGCTTCATCTGAGATTGTGGATCCACCTCTACGTCAGTCCATCCGCATTTGTAAGTCCACAAAACTACTAGATTTCACTTATTCTTGTTATTCTTCATCATTTACTTCCTTTTTAGCTTCTATTCATTATCTCTTTGAGCCCTCTTCCTATAAAGAAGCAATTCTTGATCCATTTTGGCAGCAACCTATGGATGAGAAACTTTCTATTTTGCATAAGATAGATACTTGGGATCTGGTTCCTCTACCTCCTGATAAGAGTGTTGTTGGTTGTCATTGGGTGTATAAGATAGAGTACCTCAAGTACAAATTTCAATCTTACTAGCTACTCGGATAGTGATTGGGGTAGAGATCTGGATGAAAGAAAAAGTACAACAAGGTTTGTATTTTTCATGGGAGATACATCTGCAAAAGGATATTCTCAACAGTATGGTATGGATTATGAGGAGACATTTGTCCCAGTTGCAAAAATGACTACTATTCATTCTCTTATTGTCGTAGCTTCGATTCGTCAGTGGCATATTTCTTAGCTTGATGTTAAAAATGCCTTCTTAAATGGAGATCTTCAAGAAGAAGTTTACATGGCACCCGCTCCTGGTATTTCACATGACTCTGGATATGTTTGTAAGCTTAAGAAAGTATTATATGGTCTCAAACAAGGACCCCATGCTTGGTTTGAGAAATTCTCTATTGTGATCTTATCTCTTGGCTTTATTCCTAGCAGTCATGGTTCTGTTTTTTTTATTAAGTGCACTGATGCTAGTCCTATCATTCTGTCATTATATGTTGATGACATGATTATTACTGGTGATGACATTGATGGTATTTCAGTTTTTAAGACAGAGTTAGCTAGACGATTTGAAATGAAGGATTTGAGTTATCTTTGATATTTCCTGGGTATTGAGGTAGCATACTCACCTAGAGGTTACCTTTTTTCTTAGTCGAAATATGTTGCAAATATTCTTGAGCGGGCTAGACTTACTGATAACAAAACTGTAAATACTCTCATTGAGGTTAACGCAAGGTACTCTTCTTCTGATGATTTACCTTTGATAGATCCCACTTTATACCACACTATTGTTGGAAGTTTGATATATCTCACCATTACTTGTCCAGATATTGCATATGTTGTTCATGTTGTTAGTCAGTTTGTTGCTTCTCCTACTACTGTTCACTGGGCAGCTGTTCTTCGTATTTTGTGATATCTTCAAAAGAAATAACATAAATTTAAAAAGACCATGAAATAGAGAAAAAGATCAAATTACATGTAGAGACATATTAGTGAATTTTTTAAGTCTTAAATAAATGGAGAAGATATATATATATATAACGATTCAAAAGAATATTCTGATTTAAAAATTTAAAACATATCGCTCGTAAGGAATAAGTAATAAAGTTACTGAATAAGTGAATTGAATTGTTCAATAAACTTTCTTTCCCCTTTCCATATCATAGATTGCGACATTAACTGGAAAGTCCTACGTTCACATGCACACTGCCTCTAATGTGTATACTATGAATGGATAAAGGTCTCTACAATGTCAAGTCTACTCACTTTCGTCAAGCAGGCAGAAAAGTGAATAAAGGGTGACAAAAAGCAAAGAATTCTATGGAAGAAACTTTAATCTCGAAAGTTTTTTCTAGCAGTTTGATCACTTCAATGTATTCAATGGAAGATATCGTAATTGACGTGAAAGGGTTTAATTTGTATCATGAAACACGAGCAGCAGCAAGCATATACGCATCTCTGGTCTTCGTTGAGTTTGTTTTCACACTTGTGAAAGCCTTAGATGGTCAGGGTCCTGCTATCTGTTGTTAACGTGTATCACAGGCTTTTAAGATACAGAGAGATAGAAAGAGTGATGATAGGAATGAGACTTATTAAATCTTCTTCTTCTGTTATTCAATGATTCTGACTTGTAATTAGTTTTATATATATGCAGCTGTAACCAACTTAACAGCATGTAACTAGCTTGTAATTGACGTGAGACACACTTGTTTTGTAATTTCCAGTTCACCAACCCTTTCCATATTTTGCACTGAAAAGACAACGGAAAAGTGTATGTGAGAGACTCACGAAATTTCCATAATTGACTATGGATCAGTACCCGTAACAATCCATTTTTTTGAAGTTCTGTCGGATCTTGTACAGACACAGGTTTGACCATATAAAATATATAAAAATATATAAAAATAAATATTTTACCTAGCTACTTCTTGTTTTTTTCTTAAGTATTTTTTTAAAAATATATAAAAATAAATATTTTTTGAATATTTTTTATTTTTAATAACACTAAAAAATATTAATTTAATTATTTTTTATATTACATTTATTTTTAAAACATATCTAAACACAGGTTTGACCATAAAATTAAAAAAACTAAAAATAACAATCTTTTGTTAACAAAGATTCTTTCCAATAACAATTTATTTTTTAAAGGAGACTTGAGTCTCTGACCAAGCATGAGTTCTTTATTTTTTGTAATTTTTTTACTTTTTCCTTTTTTTATTCACATTGTTCTTAAAAAAATATTATTTTTTATTCTTTATTATTTAAATATTTATCACTCTAGACTTGACCTATTTATGCAATATTTTTTGTTCATATTTTTATTTTTTATATTTTTTTAAAATTATTATAAAAAGACTATGAAAATACTATTTCAATATAGTGATTGTAATATTATTCTATTTTTTTATTATGTTAAAATTGAGCAGCTTACTTATTAATGCATACAATTTTTTTTTTATTATATATAAGCATTGAATTTTTTTATTTATAATTATATTTTCTTATTTGTTGTAAAAAAACATTAATAATTTTTTCACATTAGTTTATTTGTGTTAGAAAAACATTTATTCCATGTACAATTAGGCAAGTCAAATACACATGTTAACATTTTTGTTTTTTTGCATTTATGATCACAAATAATTTTTAATTTATTTAATTGAATGCATGTATAATCTTTTTTTTTTATAATTAGCATTTTTTTTTGTAAAAAAAGATTTGAAAAGCTTTGCATATTTTTTACTAAAAAAATTATTCAAGTTGTTAAGAAGCGTGATCAAATTAAATAACATTTACTAAAAAAAATGTTCTTTTATTCTAGTAATGGCACAATTGAGGTTTTTTAGGGTTTTTTTTTACACTGTAGTGGTGACAACTCTATCATGTAAACATAAAATAAATTTATTAATGTGTTTTTAATTTTATATTAAAAAACTAAAATATTTTTTTTAATATTTATATAATAAATTATAATATTAGCTAACTAACAAGGAAATAATGGAAGCTCACACATAAAATTAAGGTTGGAACAAAGGAAAAACCACATGTTACCTCCCATGTACTAGACAACATCTATACTTTCTAGACCTTCTGTCATCACTCCTACCTTTCTTAAATTGTTGTCACAGCTACATGTTACAAGTTCGTGTTACAAGACAACTCTTTAATCCTGCCATTTATTTTTTTTACTAGCTGTTGTAGACTGACTATATTGCCATTTATTTAACCTCTTATACCTAGCTAGGTTCCTTTTTTTTTATTCATTGTTTCTGTTTATCATAATTTTCTAACAAATTTATGGCTGGTTTTTTTTAGTAACTGGACTTGGACCTTGAACCGGAGACAAATCCGAATGACTCACTTGTCAAATACTATGCCCTTTGATGGTCCCTAGTTGATCATCTTTCTTTCAATCACTTTTGGTGATGCTCTTAACACACCTGATCATCAACTTTGGATAGACAAGAAATCTTTCAAGCAGGACCCATTGTAGATGGTCGGTCTATCTGCTAATAAGCTTCATTTACGCTGGTTTCCATTCTAGATGGTCGGTCTATCTGCTAATAAGTTTCATTTACGCTGGTTTTGTGCCTGTGCTTTCTATATTCAAGTGATGTTTTTTCTCCTGTGTTGTTTGATGATGATGATGATGATGATGATGATGCTGTTGCTGTCGCTCTTAGTCTAAAAGTTTCTTTACTTGTTGTGGCATATAGTCACCCACGTCCATATGATGTTGGCAAAGCTTCTCTGGGTATTTGTAGTGTTATGGATATGGTAAAAAGAGTTGGGAAAATTGTAAGAGTGCATGTGCTTGGTGTTGCAGTCGAAATGCTTTTGAAAAACTTTTCCGGACTGAAAAAACGAGATGATTTGATGTTTTAAGATGATGATTTCAATATATGAAAAAACATCATAAAACGCATTATTTTAGCTCGTTTAACCACATCAAGCACTTGTAAGTTGCAATATAATACATACTTGAGGTGCTGGATAGTGTATCAATATACAAGTGAGTTCATTTTATAAGTTAAAATTTCAGAATTTTGTGTAAAATGTTAGATAGAAAAATATATTTTTAAAGTTTTTTTTATGTTTGTATAGTGTGAAATATTAAAAAAAAAAAAAAACCTCAACGTATTGGAGGATACACTAATTGTTAACATCCAGTCATAAGAATCACATGAACAAATTGGAGGATTTATGAGCAACCAAATTTGAAATTTACTTTGATCTTGACACATCAAGAATGTGTATCATACCATATCTTGGGTTCCCTCTCAAATATTGCACTGAAATACTACCTTGATTGCTAAGATATGACATAACAAAAACATGGGAAGTACTAACACCCAAGAAAACAATTGTGGGCATTGGAAATTTAGACAATTATGCATTAAAATCATGTATTAACGGTCGCATCTGAATTTAATGACTACAATTATACAAGAAAAAACAAACTTCGATATAAATGGTTAGCCAAGAAAAATAATAATCTTTCTTGTAGTCAAATCAAGCATTAGTCAAGAGAGAAGAGAAGAAAAGAACAAAATACAACTAAGGCGTTCTGAGAGAAAATAACTTAATTAACATTGTTTAAACATTGTTTTTAAGTGGGTCAATATCATATGAATTAATGCATCAAGAATTTTGATTTAGCCCAAAGCTCCTCAGCTCAAATCTGATCTCTTGTTACCATGGATCTGTAACATTCTGTGAATGGTGGTTTCATCAATGTTTCGTAGTCAATGGATATAGATCGCATGTTTAGCCGAGTGTATGATGAACAAGATGGTTAAGAGAGAATGGGATAGTTGTGCTTGAAGTGACATAAAATGAATCTAGGAGTTCACATTGGTGGAAATATGTAATTTTCAAGGTGATTTTAACAGTGAAAATGGAATAATTGCACTTGAAGTGACATAAAATGAGTTTAGGTTTGCACAAGGTGAAAATATATTGTTTTGAAGGTGATTTTAGCAGTGGTTTTATTAAAATTTAATTAAATCTCATGATTTTGTTTACTTTTTTCACACCAACATAAAATAAAATATAAAATAAATGACCCATAAAAATTAATAATAATTTCTTTATACTAGTTGTATCTTTTTATTTCATGTTCAAAAAATAATTAATAAGATATAATTAATTACTCGTAAACACTATAAACTCCTCTGTATATATATTTAGAATTAATTGGATTTAGACTTCCAAGTTGAATAAATATTTTCTTTATTATTTAATTTAAACCCCCAGTAGCCCTTGCCACTAAGTTAATTATATCCTGAAGATGCATTTAAGGTCTTAGTCTAGTAGTAGGAGGGACTTGTTCTCTTCCTCTGTATCTGGGTTCGAACCTTATCGTGCACGCCTGTCATCCCTACGGTGCCTTACATGTTCACTAGGCTTGCAAAATATTCAGTATACTGTGGAATTAGTCGTGGTGCATGCAAGTTAGTCCGGACACCAACGTAAATAAAATAAAAAAAAATTATATCCCGAAAGGTCATCAAACTTAATCATTAATCATTTGAAATTAAGGTATCAGGATATAATTGCACAAAATTAAACATATGATAGCAGTATAATTAAAAGAAATTTGATAAAAGCAAATCAGTAGCTGAAGTGCTGAATTTTGAGATTTGGTCACTGAGATGCAAAGAGGCACAATCGTCTTTTAAGAAGTAAGGCCCTTCATTCCATCGACAATGCAATGATCATTCATATTTTGCCGGCGACCTGAGCTTCGGAAAAAATGGAACTCTTTACATTATCTGATCAGAAACTTAAATGGCTAGCTAGACAGAGATGGGTTTTCATGTATATATGATGAACTGAGAAAGTAAAGGGGAATTCCCTGTTTAATGCACGCTTTAGGAGGTAGGACCAGCTGGTGTGGGCTTTGCCATGAATTGCAAACAGAGAATTAATCCAAAAAGCCAATTAACTAGAGCTTAATTTCCTGGTCAAAAGATGAAATTCAAAAGACGTTAACTTTCTTGGACATTGATTAGGTTACAAGTCATGAACATCATGATTGCCTTATAGCATAATCTTATCTTACACAACAAAATTAATTATGAGATGTTTAGTCATTAGTAGTAATGCAGAGGTAGAGATTGCGTTTGTGTTTGATTAGCATTTTAAGATTGAAGAAATAAAAAAATTAAAAATATTTAGTTGGTATAATTAATTGAAAAGATTAATTTTGCTGAGTATTTCTCAGGGTCCCCCCCAAACTATTGTGAATCTCATGGTCAGTGGTGGGTCAAGAAAATAAAATCTTGCAGTGGTGTCATTTTATATCTTAGACTCTACTGCACGCGTAATAATTTATATAAAACTATTCTATAGTTTAATTTATTTTATATTTATTAAAAATATAAACTGTAATTTTGAAAAAACATAAAGAATAAATATAGAAATAACTAAACTATAGCATGGACCGAATAATCTTTCCAATAAAAAAAGCATATTATGATTTATTATTTAATTAGTGTTTTAATTTTTTATTAAATAATTAGTTTTCCAATAGTGTCATCGAAAACTCTTTTGATAACAGCTTATGATTTATTACAATTAAAAACTTGAAATAATTAATTTGTAATAAAAAAAAGTTGAATGAGGAAATTTAGTTAACTATAAAAGAAGAAGAAAAAATCATGAATAAGAGAGAGAAAACATTAAAAACGCAATTAAAAAAAAAAGATAGTATTATCGTTGCTTCGATAAGGATTTTTTTATTTAAATTTTCTCTAAAATTATATTAAAAAAATGAAAATATATGGGCAATGCAGAATTGGTTTAATAGTATTAGTTTATGTAATTTATTAAAATAAAAATTCTTTTTTTTTCCCGCCAAGTTCCATGCTTTTAGACATGCATCTCGCTCACATCATCTTTAGTTTTACAGATCTAGTTTACCTCATTATTTTATTTTATTTTAAATTTAATGGAGTCCATTTAGTACAAATAATAAAATTTATATTTATATAACCTTTTAATAATATTTTCTTCGAAGTTGAGTGAGGTTAATGGACCTTCCATTGTTTATCTTAAGTATTTGATTTTGAGGCTTCATATCTATCTTATCTCATTTTGTGTTGAAATTTTAAGGAATTTTGTCGTTTTTATTGTTTATTCATTTTGAATATAAATGAATTTTATATCATCAAAAGAAGTGCTTAGTTTTGATGTTCTAAATTAATATAAAATTTAATTTCAAAAACCAAAATTATGTGAATTTAAGGAGAAAAGTAGCTAAATACACTATCTTGACTCATATCACTAGTTTATCATTTTATCCTTTCTTTTCCCATAAAAAAAGAAGAAAACAGTGTAAAATTCAGCATGGGATACCAGCCAAACTCAAGTTCACAAACCCATTAATTCAATTATTGTTAAACTTTAACTAATTTGATGGATTAATCTATTAACCCACTTACTTTGGACTCGGTTTTAATTGAGTTTTATATCAAATAATATGGGAGTTGTTCCAATTAAATCTAGCTAGTAAATCTGATAGGATAAGAATTAATTTGATTTAAAAAATAACAATGCTATTTTATTTAAAAAAATTTTAAAAAAATCATTTTGAATTAACATTAACCATCCAACCTATAATTTAAATCTTAAATGAGAATTACACCGAGTTTTATAACTATGTTAGAAATTATTCAAGTACATCGAAAAATAATCCATAGAAACTATATTGGAAATCAATCCATATCAATGAAATCAGTTCTTAAATATTTTGGAATAACAAATGGCCAAATGGAGAATTTTTTTAATGAAAATAGAAGGAAAAAGAGAGAGAGAGAGAGATGTGCTAGCCAAATTAATGGCTAGAAAGAAATATTCCTACATTCCATAGGCTAGGCACAGAGAGAGAGAGAGAGAGAGAGAGAGAGAGAGAGAGAGATGTGCTAGCCAAATTAATGGCTAGAAAGAAATATTCCTACATTCCATAGGCTAGGCACATTTTAAGAAACAAGAGGACTTTGGTTTTGCAGTTCTGGACATAGCAAGAACTGCTGTCATGACGATGTTTATCTGTTTCAAACATTTGGTCTCCATTACTCCTCTTTGGTCTCCATTTCCACCATCATGAGGCCTCCCAAAGCAATGGCCCCGGTTAGTTGCTGAAAACCTTTCTACTCATTTCTTGGTCTACCTTTATTTTCCATTTTTTGAACGTTAAGACTGTTATTATTCAATATCATGTCACATTCTTGAGGAAGTTATGCTCTTCTGATCGAATAACTTTTTTACTATGCCTTCTTCATAGATACATTACATCGCAAAACGAGGTAGGTAGCCAGGAGGAACTAGGAAGTAGTCTACAATGTCAGAGACTAAAAGTACAAAATAAGCATATAGAATATGTTGACAAGCATATGATCCTCCCTTTCATTGTTTGACAATACGCTGATCAGGGTATTTATCAGCTTCATAAATCATTCACCAAAGTGTATGTATTCAGATTAGTTTTCAGAGGTTTTAATAATTTAGCATCTTGTTCAAGATACTTCCTTTAGGCTGATTTAATTTTCAATTAAACACTTTGTAAATGAGCCTAGACTTGAAGGTTAGTGAGTTATTCTTTCAAGAATATCACTCATTTTGCTCAGAAGCTTTGGAGGTTTGCCAAGATTTCGTTGTGGCTGCCAACCTTTGACATCTTGAATGGGTGCACATAGTTGGTACAACTCCAGCTGCAATAGTCAATGGTTGTTGCACATTAATGGCAACCAACATAACAATCACCTCCTTTACCATTCATGTGGGGCAACTGTCCTCTTTGCTTCTTCAACACAAGTTTGCATCTTGCAGCTCTTCCAAGCTTTCCATTCTGAGAGCATCTTTGGCCAAGTTTATAGGTATTTGCCAAATCTTTCAATCATCAGAGTAACCAAAGCACACCTTTTCTCGCACAAAAGGATCACTATAACCAGATGGTCTGCCACATCACATCTAAATAATGCTAACGCTTGTCTCTGGAACAACATCCCCCTTCGAGCGTATCAACCATGCTCGGTCCGGAATGATTCATCAAGCCTCACATCAAGGCTTATAACACCCCCTCAAACGGATATTTCAAGTGAGACAGTTATTATCCGAGTATCTCAATATGATCACAAGCTCACCACTCTTCCAAGAGTCTACTCATCCAGGAGTTGCGTCTGCCCTCTGTTCCACCCTAGGAACCACGCCTTACTTCTCCATAAGTCTCCCACTCTTAGTCTCAAGAGTCCAGGTAGCTTTTCACCTTTGACCATGGGGGCAACCCATAAAAGGTTGATCCATATCTGTCTTCATACTCTGAGTATTACAATGCCATTACCGAGCTCACCACCTTGACAAGAGTCAACTTGTTCCCGGAACATGCGCATGCCCTCTACTCCTTCATAGCAGTCGCGTCTTAATGCTCCACAAGTCATCCACTTATTGTCCAAGGCAAATGTCTTCTAGCTCATTAATCTTTAGCATGGGGGCAATATCCATGAAAGTCAATCCTGCATTTGTCTCTATACTCATCATAGCCCTTTCATTGGCTATTCATCTATCAACTCATACCTAGCCATCACATAGGATCTGGGGCGTTATGAACTGGGCTCTTTCCACGGCCCTCACACCTTCTCCTGAGGTGTCTCCGCTCATCGTCATGCAGCGGTCTAATCATGGGCTCATCTCGTAGCCCTCACACCTTCTCTTTAAGGTGTCTTCGCCTTTTATAGGCGGTCGCATCCTCCTTTAGCTGAGATGCTTCAAAGTGGCTCCATAAATTATCTGCCACTAATTACATAGAAAGAGAAAGTTACGGTATACTCCTCACAATCCTCCACCTCAATTTCTATGTTTGGAGCTTCTACGCCTTTTCTGCTTAACAGCTCCACCCACACTAACTCCCTTTGGTGTCTTCGCCTTTCATCATAGGCGGTCGCCTTTTATCACAGGCGTTTGCACCCCCTCAATTAGGTGCATCTGCAACAGCTCATCTTTCCATCCTTGCATGCATTGGAAAGGTCCTTGCTTGTTGCCTTTATCAAGAGCACAAGAGACTTTTGTTGTACAACTTTTTCATAGTCTCTACTCTGAGCTTCATCTGGGAACTCTTCTTCTCCTTGCACCTGTTGTCTCATTATAGTACCTCATTGGATCCTCCGGGTACTCCTACACAATCTTTGTGTGCTCTTGTGCAATTTTGGCTCTCCAAATTTCTCCTTATTCCTTGCTTATGTTTGACAACAGCTCATCCTATCACAACATCTATCCAAGTCAAAATAGGGTGCCAATCTTTATCCCTTTGCTGTATTTCTCTTCCATTATCAAGGTCTTCATCAATTCTCCCCTCGAGAAATTACAGTCACCGAATCTAACTTCCTTGGAGAAATCACCACTCCATCAGATCCTTGATCATACAGAACCCAACTATTCCTTTGTGTCGTCATCCTGCTAGTCTTCAACAGTTTCATAACAAACTGTCATATATACGAAAATAGTACCGTATGGATAATCCTTCCACTAAGCAAGTTCCCAGGAAAGATTGGAGGGGTCATAACGGTCCCGCTTAAAACCCAATCTCCTAGCCAGAACTTCTTAGACCATATCTATCCATCGTACTGTCTTTTCGTATATACAACCATTTGCTAGCTTTGTCGCGGCTTTCCTTTACAAGTGATCTGGGGTATCCTGGTTTTATACCTGATTTCTCAACATCTGGCGAGACTACCAGTGCTCAGATTCGTCAAGATTGGTCTTCATCAAATTTCACTCTCCACCTCAAATTGTCCACATGATCGGGTGTTTAGAGTGTCCCAATTTTGCCTTCCCTCAAGACAATTAAAATTCCTCATATAACACTTCAACACATGTAATTAGGCAAACATATGTGATTTCTTCTTCTTCATCTCCATCGACCACCATGATGATCATCAGATGCCTCTTGATCGGGCAATCTCTCTTTAATAATTCATCACTGCCATTTCTGATCTCAATCTCAACAATCGGACCGTACCATTGCATCCGAAATGATCAAATTAGCTGGAAACAAGTCTGAAATCGTCCAAATCGCACTTCAGACGGCTAAGATTTGATCAAAACAATTCTGGCTTGATAAACGGCTCAGATTCAATCTCAGAACCGGTTGCACGTAGACTCCGCCACACAGAATCCTGTCCCTCGACTCGCGGCTGGTGACGTGGTAGTGGGTCCCACAATGATGACGTGGCTAATGACTGGTGCTGACATGGCAGAGCTGACGTGTCCGCTGACGTGTTCGGTTGACTGGTCGGAGTGCTGATATGTCAGGTGACGTGACTGATGACTGTGCAGAACTGCTGACGTGCCTAATGACGTGGCAGTTTGACTGGCCAGAGTGCTGATGTGTCAGGCGACGTGTCTGATGACTGTGCAGAACTGCTACCCTCGCCAGCGCGTGCGGCGGTTTCCGATTTCCGATTTCGACGCGGTTTTCACCAGTGGCTTCGTCTCTTCCTCCTCTACATAGTGGTATGGTCAAAACACAATTTTGACAGCTTTCATTTTTGAGCAAAATCAAACACCACTTTGAACCATGTGCTCTGATACCAATTGTTAGGAATTCCGACCGGTGATGTACTGATATTTGCTAATAGGAGGCCAAGCATACTGACACAATATTTAACGTGGTTCGGCAAAATCGCCTACATCCACGGGAGAAGCCATTGCATTATGTAGGGAGAGAATAAGATTTACAACAATAAAGGAGGAGGAATCATCCCCTCTTTGAGCAACTCTCAACCTCACTCTATTTCTCTCTTTTTAGTGCTGAATGACAGCTCACTCTCTCCTATATTTCTCACATCTTTGGCTCTTTTTCTTCTCTCTTTGCTCTCTTACATATGCCTCTATTTATAGGCATTCATGGAGGCTATTCTTGGTTTGTTGCCACCAACTCTAGCTCATTCAACAATTATGGCTGCCAACCTTTGACATCTTGGATGGGTGCACATAGTTGGTACAACTCCAGCTACAATAGTCAATGGTTATTGCACATTAATGACAACCAACCTAATAGAATGAAGTAGCTACAAGAGGATCAAGATCAAGTTGCCGAGGCAACATCTGAAACATGATTTCTCTCCCCCTCAGTAATGTCCTTGTCATACAAAGTTCTTTTTGGTTCGATAGTTGATGCACATCCTCTCTCAATTCAGCAGCCTGTGTTGAAGGAAAAATTAATTGTGGTATAAAAACAAAAAACAAAAATAAAGTTAAAAACTCAAGATCGAAAAAAAATATATTTTTATTAAGTGTTACTCTTAGAACTTTTTTATTTATTGTTTTTTTTTTATGTTGCTTAATAATCTTGAATAATTTTTTTTATATAGTTATAAAATTCTAGACAATTAAAAACTTAAACTAATCCAAAAATCTTAATCTGAACATAAATTATATTATGTCAATTGAATCGATCGACTGTTTCTAAACCTATCAACTAATTCAACTTATTCTAGTCAATTGCTCTGTTTTTACTAGTCAATCTATTTTCAATTAACAGTTTCAACTAATTTCTAGAAATCAGTTTATTTTTAATAGTCTGCCTGTTCTTTGAACAAACCTCCTTGCATAGAGAAAATTTCCTATGGTGTTACTGTTATTGGAGTGTAACAGGCATCAAGACAGTGACGATGATGGCCAAAATGATGAGAGTAATTGGATACAAACATATTTTTATATGATACAATATTGTCCCTTTTCTTTTGGCTGGCAGGATTCGTACAATCGTGGCCAAGAGCATCCATTCTTTGCTTGTCTGTTAAGAGGTAATGAAAGTGGCAGCCGAGAATTTCTCGTTCAACATCAGATATTGGAGATTTGAGAAGTAAATTTTTTTCAGATATCTCTGGAACGTCCAAGGACTTGCCAATAAAGGATTCTGTCTCAGACATTCTTGAACCCTTCGAACAGACTGCATTTGGGACATTGTGGAAGATTCCTACATCAACCACTTTCGAATTCCAAAGTTCTCAATTTGATTCCAGCGTTGATTCAGGCGGTACAAATGATGTAGTGAAAGCATCCAGTCCCGATACCTTTGAAACAACTGAAGCACACCAAAGTGTTCCTGTCCTAGCAAGACCTATAGTTGAAAAATGATTTGTTCTGAAATATAGGAAATCGAACCTGTCAAAGATTCCGCCTCCTCAGTCAGCCGCATCATTTTATAATGGATATTCCCCACAATTTGAAATTTTGGAATCATGTGACAGCACTATGAGGCTAAATTTATACTTGAAAGCTAGAAAGAATGATGTGAGTGGTGGTGTTCCGGGAAAATTCTTGCATGCTGTAATTGGCCAGGATGTTTCAGGTAATTTCCTTTGTTCTACTCTGAAGACAATCTTTATTAACCTCTTCAATCCTTGACCTTTTTTCTCCCAGAGCCCTGTCTTTTACTTGTCATTGGCTTTTAAGATTATGCACTATTCTTCTGCATACACGGACATCTTTGAGTTAACTTGATCTCTTCCTTCTAATTGCTTGAAGCTCGGGTTTGGACAATTCTAAGCTATTGTAAAGAGCATGTCATTACGATTACAATCCAACTTTCGTTTTCTTTTGTTTATAGATGTTGGATCCTTAGCTTCAACCATCATGTATGCTTTCTACTTGAACGAAACACTCGAAAGTGACGAGTTCTGCACTGTACCTATCATTAATATGAAGAGGGAAGACCTAAGTTCTCATGCAGAACTAAAATGTTTGCTGGATTCATGTCATTTTGATGAGTCATCCTTAATCCTTGTAGATGAGGTATTCTTTGTGTCGATTACATTGCTTAATTAAATATATGTTTCCTCATTTTCCCATTCTTCAATATTATCCTCTAGTACTGCAGAATCAAGCTTTTAGTTGACTGGCTGGTTACATTGAGCAGATTGATCTTTCATATTATGATCTGTTTGGGTATCTCAAGTTAGATCTACGGAATGGACACAAGCTCCAAACAAGACAAGTGGTAGTGATTCTTTGGAAAAGCTTTATTATTATTATTGTTATTATTATTATAACGGCCATTGGTAAATAAGAAAGATAATTATTTCTCTTCCTTCTCTTGAACAGACACTAAAGGAAGCGGTCGTTGAAGTGTTCAAATGCAGAAAAGCGCATTTTGTGAGCTCGGGGGTTATTTCTTGACATTTCTCTTCTTTCCAAGGTTTTCATAAAATGAAATGGCTAACATGCCTTTCTTTCAGTTTAACAGGGTGAATCTGTGTATCTTTGGGTTGAGAATGTTACTCTTGGTCAGGTATGATGCGGGAAACTATGCATTTGCATTGCTTTTTGTTGCGGAGATGACTGATGAGTACCGAATCTGACTGCGTCAGTTTCATACAATATGAGAACTTGTTTTCTTTTCCAGTAAACTTTCAGGTCTTTGTTTCTACTATATTTCTTCTTGTCTTCCACTCCAAATCTTATTATCTTCATTAGAATATTATTATTTTTATTTATTTATTATAAAATTAAACATAAAATAATATAAATCTATATAAATTTCAAATCTAAAATTTTTTTACTTTAGTAGATGCATTATAAAATGATATAAATCATATCTTGAATTTTATCTAAAAACTTAAGCTACTGAGTAGAAATAATTTTTTAACATCTCCTACAATGAAGATCCTTTAAATTTAAAATTTAAACAGGCTCATATTATTTCATACTTTATTTTTATTAAATAAATAAAAATAATAAGATTTAAACATATAACCACTTGATTATTAATATTTTGATATTATATTAAACAATTATACAACCTAATAATTTAAGTTTGTCATTACTTTTTCAAATGTTAAGTTTGAGTTTTGCTTTCTTTTCCATCCTAGTGCAGAGTCTATTTGATTAGTCTACTGGCTATATAAACCTGGTGCTTAAATTCAGATTTCCATTCTCTTGCGTTATAATAACCTCAATGCAAACTACATTGCTTCTAATATGATATTTCATGCTTGCATTAAATATATTAAATTTAATTATCATTTTATTTATGAAAAAATCATATTTGAAAGCCATCATATTTACTTTATCCATTTAATAGATCAACTTGTAAATTTTCTTATCAGGCCCCTTCATAAGCATCGTCCTGGTTTTTTTGCTTACAAATTTTTTTGTGCAGGTCTGCTAAGTTTGAGGGAGGATGTTAAAGAGATTTTGTGTATTTGGTCAAAATTATTTGTGTTCTTTGCAATTATAGTCTTTAATGTTGGTTATAACTTCATGTAACAGTCAAACAGCCAAACAAATCTCCAATATATAGATGTACATTGTAAACAAATAATATGTAAGGAAAATCATTTTCTACATATCTTGAGACCATCTAACAGTTATCACTCTCAACAAGTGTTTGAATAAGCTATTGCATCTGTGCAGGACTGCTCATGCTGTACCTTTATTGCTCAGAAGTTGTTCTTGACTTCACCTGAGCTATTGGCTAGGAAAGGATTCAGCAGACTAATGGTACCTACTGCTCCTAGGCCCAGATAATTTCATTTTTTTTATTTGTTTATTAAAAAATAATTTAATAAATAAATAAATTTCAAGAAAATAAATTATTTTTTGATATTTGATAATATAATTAAAAATAAATTGAAAAATATTTTTGAATATTTGATTATATCATGGAAAATAAGTTGGAAAATAACTTATTAATATTTATTTTTCTGAAGTTTATTAAAATAATAAGAAACAAATCTTACAAATTAAAAAGTTGAATAGAAATAAAATTAAAAAAAATATAATTTCATAAATTATATCAAATAAAATAAATAATAATTAAAATAATAGAGTTCAAATCTAAAAATAAAAAAATAAAAGATGAAGAAATTGAAATAATAATATTAATATTTCATAAATTATTTTAAACAAAATAAGTAATAATCAAAAGAATGAGGATCGAATTTGATAGATAAAAAATTTTAATAAAAAAAATAATAAGGAAAAAGCAAATAATAATTATAAAAATAAAAATTAAAGTTAATATAAAAATTAAATTTTAAGAGATGAAATTAAATAATAAATATTCAAAATAAAATACATATAGAAATCAAAAGTTTGAGGACCAACTTTGATATAATCATTAAATAATATAATATCTCTATATTTTCATAACTTTCATGTTTTACACCCAAATTTTTTAAAAAAATATTTTCGTAGAAACCATATCAAAAAAAAATTAATTGAAAAGTATTTTTTATTGATTAATTATTTTAATGACAAATAAATACAAAAACATTTAGAAAATAATTTTCTGAAAATCAATTTTTGAGAAATAAACATGTCCTTAGCTTCTTTCGTTTTCCTGTTCAATCATGATCTACTAATTATATCATTTTCTTTATATATTTCTCAAATTTCTCTTTTGGTTTCTTCACATATATCAGTTGAATTTAATCAACTTCGTGGACAATAGTTTCCTGTTCTTTTCAATTCCATTTATTTTCTTTACTTTCTGGTGGACAAAAGTTATGACTTGGACAAACATACAAGCGTTTCAATTCAATCTTGATTTGGAACCAAATTTCTCTTCTTAATCTGGTTGATTTTCGATCAGTTAGCTGGCATCCTAATGGACAATGGAAATCTTACTAGTCCTCGTTGCACAACGAAAGACAAGTACATAGCTACTTTGTTACTCAATGGTGCTGGTCGCTTTGGATCCAATGGTTTTTACCAGTTAAGTGAGTCTCTTTTGGTCTGGAACTTCTGTTTTTTATACAAAGTTTGCTGCAATTCAAAGCTTGTGTGCATGCAGATTGTTCTCTAATCTTTGAGCTAAACTCTTGCTTTTGCAGTGAGATACAAAATGTATGATATCTCTGATCTTAAAGCAGTCGACATATTGCGCAAGGATTTTAACAAGTGGACAAGAGGAGGTCTGGACTTTCACTATTCCCCATACCTGTCATTTAATATGCTACTGATTCATTGCAGTGCCAGAACAAGTATTCATTATTGGTCTGAGACATTAGAGAGAGCAGCAGTTAGTGTGCTTATGCATATTTTTTTTCTGTTCTGCAATTGCAGTTGAAGATCCTGAATTTTTTTTTTCCAAAGCATAGATTTCAGAAGTGGTTGTAGAAATCTCAACTTCTAATGATCCACGTTCATCTAGGACCACCCTTTGCAAATCTGCTTTCACATTTTCTTTTTCCTCAACCTGCTTTGCGAGTTCAGTTTTCTTCTTGCGAATGTCCATCATGTGCCTGCCATAGAATTTAACCCAATTGGCGATATCCGCAGCATCAGCTCGAGACCTGATAGTGAGACCCGTCCCAACAGAATTTACTTTCATCGACAAGCCCTGAAGTTTCTCAAATTCTTAAGCATCCACAAGATCCTCAGCTTTCATATTAAGCAACTCACTTAACTTTAGAGATTTGGGCATTAGAAGTCGTCTGTGAGGAGGAACTCACTCATTGCTCTACCTGAGCTTCTGTAGGCTTTTTCTGCTTCATATAGTCGCATGGCTTAAGCGAAGGTTTGTTTCAGCCATAACTACAGGCTAAGGGACAGTTTCCTTCGACATTTCTTCTTGGTTGCCTGGGTGCATTACATGGGCAGTGACAGCCAGAGCAGAAGTTCCTTGCAAAAATTCTTCAGGAGTCTTTTGAAGGGTTCCCTCAGGTTCATGATGATGATTTTCTTGAATAATCTCTCCTCAGTTCTCCTGATTGTCGGTTTCCTTATCTCGGTGCTCTGTCCCCTCCTGAGCACTGCCTTGAGGAATGTCTTGCTACATCTGGAATTGATCAAATAAATATTAGGAATATATTGCCTTTTCTACTTCTTCTTGTTCTGTGCTAGATAGGGTTTCCTGTTCATCATTTTGAGTCCACATTTTGTCAGTGCCAGTACGTTGGGAGCAGCTATTGCTTAATTCCTCAACCAGTTAGGTGTCTGTAAAGCAATTGAAGACTACGCTTGGTAAATCTTGTTATTGACCAAAACAAGAAACAAACACCAGGTGAGAAAGAGATAAGCCTATAGCAAAGTAAAACAAGTGCAAGACTTACCTCTGATTCGGCACCAATTGCTGCAGTAGTCAATGTCAATGTAGTCATATTGGAACAGTTGCACATTTAACACCTGATGCAGGACTGAAGCAGACAAGGGTCTGCAACTCTTCTAGCGACAATTCCTCAGGATAAGGGACCATGGTCTCCTTTCAGTGCACTTGGCTTAACAATCTGCCCAAAAGTTTCCATTGACCGAGGAGCTTCTGCTATTCCGAGATATTGTAGCTGTGGAAGACAGACCTGCAGCAATGACGGATATTTAAAAGGTTCCAGGATATCAAAACTCAATTATGCTAGGTGTTATCACAATCCCATATCAGATGTGTACTGAATTTCTAGTCAAAGTTTCTAACTCGTGACACATCTTGTGTGTTCCAAAACTGTGAGTCTACGTAATTAAAGCAGACAATACCTCACATGGATTGGACCAATCCTCACATCAGGCGTGAGAGCTCGTCCTGATGAACTTATTGAATACATAGTCATAAGACCGATTCGACCACCCAGTCCAAGGCCCGAATCGTGGATCAACCCGAGGCAATATAAGTGTTTTTCTTGACTTAACTCGGGCTAAGCCTCAAGTCAACCCGTCAGATCGCATCTTGTAACTTTGCTAAGTGTACAATATACAAATGATTGTCAGTAGATGAGCTAACTAGCAGTGGGAGGATGGGAGCCACGAAGAACAATTATCGTTGCTCATGAGAGAGATCAATGTTGGATGAAGCTGACAATATCAAAGAATTAGCACAGCTGGTATTCATAGGCAATGAAGCTGGTTGAATATGTTCTTCCACATATTAGTTTCTTTTTTCAGAAAAAAACAGAGCAAATCATCTAGTGGTGGACTACCGAATCAAATCTTGCTATATCTTTCAAGGAAGGAAGGAAGTGGTTAAGGAACGAGTATGATAATCTACTATACTGAAGATTCAGTAGCAGACGTCCCAGTTCAACTATATGTAGGTTCCATATGATAGCAAGAGATTCATGCTGTGCAACCGGCTTTTCATGTATTATCAAGAATAAATCCAAACTACACTTAAAACGCAAGGTGTGCATCGTAGAAGTTGCATGGCAGAAGCACCATGGATTCATGCCCGAAACTCACTATCATATGGATTCATACCCGACCTTCTTTTAAGGTAAGTGTTGCTATGGATTTAAAATTCTACTATATATTTTGTTCTAAAAATACAATTCTGCAAATGAGGTTTTGGCCTAGTGGTGGGAGGGGTTTGTCCCCTTTCTTCATACCTGGATTCGAATCTCACTATGTACGCCTGTTATCCCGCGGTGCCCTTACAATTTCTTAATTAAAAAACCTCATGATATAGGAAACTTACAATTTCTTAAACTTTCAACTCTTAATTAATCGATGCGATGTTATATATTGATATCATCACAGCTTAGTTAGTCAAGAGAATAATTTGAATTCTCATGGCTAACATGAGGATCTTTAAATCCAAAATATTATCTGAAACTGATAAACCCAGATTTACCAGTATTTTTAAATAAATCTTTATTGATCCAAAACCCTTTTTAATGACGGTCTAAATCTTGGAAGGTCGATGAATTCAGGCCAGGTTATGAGCCCAAAAACCATGATGCCAGTTGGCTCAATCACCATGCCTGGATCCAAGCACAAGCATGTGAACTTGGTGCCCATGGTTTAAGCGTTGTTTTCTAGGCTTTGTCTTGTAGTTTGGATCCAGTATCATATTTATTATTATTATTTAATTTAAACAATTCAAAAATAAAAAGATTTTAACACGATGGTTGGATCGCTGGCCAAGCAGACCGTAACATTGACTGACCCAATCAATCACTCTCACTCACATTCTCCCTCCAGTCCACTCTATAAATCCCATTCCATGCAGTCCAATTCCCAACTCTGAATTCCAACGCTGGAATTCAATCCCAATTCCCATGGAAAATAAAACACTCAGATCCTCCTAATCCTAAACACAGAGCAGAGCAGAGCAATGTATCCTCTTCCTTCTTCCCTGTCAGGAAGGCAACCCAACAATTCCAATACCATCCAAAACCTCTCTTCCGTCCTCAACAACCCTCACTCCTTCAAATCCTCCTCCGATCCCTCCGCCTGGATCGGCTGGTGGTCCGTTGCTCCTCCAGATTTCACTCCCGTCATCACCAAACACCTGCAACCCGATATCTCCCGATCCGATTTCCTCCCTTACTTGTCCTCCATCTCCGACACCCACTCTCGTTTCGAAGACATCAAAAACCATACCAAAAACAACGAGCAGGAATCCAATTTGGACTTGGATTTGGATACTGTAGGGCAAGGCGAGGCGCTTGTTGCGTGTTTGAGGGAAGCTCCGTCGCTGTATTTTAAAGAGGATTTTGCATTGGAAGATGGGCCAACGTTTCATGCGGCGTGTCCGTTTACGAATGGGGTGGCGAATTTGTCGTTGCAGGAGAAGTTGACTCAGTATTTGGACGTGGTGGAGGTGCATTTGGTGAAGGAGATTTCGTTGCGGTCGAATTCGTTTTTCGAGGCGCAAGGGCAGTTGGAGGATTTGAATGGGAAGATTGTGGAGGGGTGTGAGAGGATTAGGGAGTTGAAGGAGACTATTAGGGTTTTGGATAAGAATTTGGTTGAGTCAGCGATGGAGATTCATGAGTTGAATGTTAGTAGAGGGAATTTGGTTGCTTTGCAAAATAAGTTGAGCATTATTTTGTATGTTAATCAGGCTCTTTCCACTCTTAAATTGGTAATTTTTTTGCATGTCCTTTTATTGGAATTTGTTAGCACATATGCTTAGTTGTTGTTTTCAGCTAAATTATGTTAGTTGCACAGGCTCCGTTGCGCTTAAATTTGTAATTAGCATTGCCATTTTGTTTGTTTTGGTTTGTTTCTTGGGCATGCGTTTAATTGTGTTATATTGGATATTTGAGAGGGAGTGATGGTTTTATTCATAAATAAGCATTTTAGGAAAATTATGTTATATGAGTGTTGCGCTTGGGGTTTAGGTTGTGGTTTTCTTGATGATTTGTAATGCAAGTTGATTTTCTTACTCTTTTTTTGGTGGTATACAGCTTGTTGCATCTGCAGATTGTACCGGAGCATTGGATGTTACTGATGATTTGCAGCAGTTGTTGGTATATTTTGAATTCTGGTGTAATTAGAAGTTTTGATTGTGGTAAATGCTTATTCTTTTGACCTAAATCTTGTGCATTCTTTATCTTTGATAGAATGGAGATGAGCTGACTGGTCTACATTGTTTTCGTCACCTACGGGATAATGTAGCTGCTGCAATAGATTCCATAAACAGGTATCTTTTTTTTTTTCTTCAAAAATGTGTCCGCGTTATTTGCCAACTTGAACTTGAACTTCCATTTGCATTGGTTGTGTTATTTAGCTCTTTATACTTTTCATTTTGTTTGAGTTGCAATATTGATCATGGGAAATTTTTTACCATATGAGGTGATGTGCTGTTGTGTGCTTGATGCGAAAAAATATTGGGGCAGTTTTAGAATTTCTTCTGATGAAGGTGTATGCAGGAAGTTCCCTTGATCCGTATTTTACTTGTAGATATGGTTTTGGGGACATATTTGGTAGTGGGGAATGTTACGGCTAGATGCAGAAGGGGTGATTCTTAAGTTGAACTCTGAGAAAGCTTATGACTGAGTTAGTTTGAGTTTCCTGATGAGGTTTCCTGAAAGGATGGGCAGTGTTAAGAGGGAGGAGGTGAATTAACAACAATTGCTGTTGGGTAAGCTTGGTTTTCTAGTTTGCTTGGACTTCTATTTATGGGTTGACTTAACTTACATTTGATGAGATTGGTTGGTCCTAGTGCTTTGTGGATGATGCCTTATTCTTTTATTTGTATTTGCAATTTCTTCAGTTATCATTTCAAGTAGGTCTTAGTGATAAATTTATTGGTTGTTGTGTAAAATGCAATACAAAATGTCATATAATTTAATTCTAAGAGGAAATGTATACCATTTTTTTTTTCTTTTGTAACTTATTACATTTGTTTTTGTAGCATTCTGTCAGCGGAATTTATGCAAGCTTCAATACATGTTGCTAGGGATAAAGATTTGCTTCTTTTATCCAAAGCAAAAACCAGGGATTCCATGTATATGAATGGAAAAGATGAAGAAGTAAGCTTAATTTCACTTGTCCATTTTCTTGTTTTGACAAAGAACATGTTGCTTTTTTGGGTACTTTAGTATGGTTATATTTATACACAAGAATGCATCTTTGAATTTCATGTCATCCAAGACATTTAATACAACATGTACTATCAAGTGTATAAAGTTGGAATGAGTGGCTGTTGTTGGTTTTTCCCTTAACTTGTATTAATTGTACCTCATCTTCATGATGCTTGTGTTTTTTCATAATATGATTTTTCTAACTAACTTTCAAGGACTTTGTAATGACTTGTATTTGTATTTTTATTTGTCTTCTTTATTGAACTTATATGAGTAATATCTGCTGTTCTTTGGAATGGATCATGTTTAGCAGGTTAAGTTGGATGATGATGAGACCTCCAATTTTCGAGATCGTCTTCTCCCTCTCATTGTTGGGTTGCTTAGAACTGTGAGTGTTGCGTCTAGTACTTTTTCATGAAAATTTGCCTTCATTACAACTTCTGCTGTTGTTTGTTCTTAAATATTTGTATAATTTTACTCTTGCTGCTGATGTATACACTTTGATGCCATATCTTAGTTCTTGTTATAGGAATTTATGTGAATTATCCAACATGAGTAAAATTTAAGTCATTCATGCTGATAGAAATGTTTGACTTAACTGAAATAAGATTCTGGATGATGTGAGCTCCTAAGTTTAAATATCAGAATTCAAATATTTTTTCCAGTGTTGGTAGGATAAATTTCTGATTGAACTTGTTTCCAATAAGATCCCTTCCCAGTTACGGTCACTCTGAAGTAGGATCCTGGTTAGGGACTGTAGGTGAAGGTCCCATCCTGCAGCATCACTGTAAGATGTTGCTGCTCTTAGTTGCTAATTTGTTATTAGGACTACAATTTGTGCTTATCAGTGCTGATTATGGTAAACCAATTGATTCTGTTTACTCTAGCACTGAACTCAATGTTTCATTGATTGGTATCAGGCCAAGCTCCCCTCTGTGTTGAGAATATACCGAGATACTCTTACGGCCAGTATGAAAACAACTATTAAGAATGCAGTTGCCGAGCTGCTTCCTGCCTTTTCGGTCCAATCTCTGGAGTCAGAGCGAACATCTGCAGAGCGAACAGCTGATACAGATGGTGAGTACAAACTACAAGATTTTTTAAAAAAAATTTGAGTTCATTAATTTGCAAGTACATGTCTATTTTCTTTAAGATGATTTTTTTATTGGAGATAAGCAACTTGTTATGAGTTTCTGCTCCTTTTCTTACACTTATGGGTGACTCAGGTGGAGGTTTATCACTAGCGAGCAAGTTAAGGAGCTTGTCATCTGAAAACTTTGTGCTGCTTTTAAGTGCTATTTTCAACATTGTACAGGTAATGTATAATTCACAAGTATTTTTCCTGGACACAGTTTTGTAAGCTTCTTGATGATGTACTGGACGTGCTTTGATTTTTCCTTTAACTCAGATATACTGGGCAGCTGAAGCCTGAATGTAATGAAGGTGGATTGTTGCCACCAAAATCCATTTTTTATTTTGAATGGGGGTATAGTTGCTAAATTAAGCCTTGCTCAAGAGAATTTGTGGTTTACAAGACTCCTAAACTTGGGTTGCTGATTTGTTAGTATGCTTCGGTGGACATGACCTTGATTTTTGACTGCTTGATTATCATAGAAATGATTTGATTGCTTGATTCAAGCCTTTAGTTTTCTGCATTATATGCCATTTAAGTAACAAATAATATGATCCGTTTTCATTTTAGTAAATGCAGGCACACTTAGTGCAGGCTGCTGAAGTGAAAAAAGCAATTGAGTTGATTATGTGCAGTGTTGATGGACACTATGCCGCTGATTCAGTTGGTGCTGCAATTGCAATTGATGCAGCTACTGCTGAAACAGCTTATGAGAGTGGTAGCCAAGGCAGTTCACTTCTCCCCTTTTCTCCACAGAGAAGTACTTCCAAGGTTACATCATCTCACTTGAAATCAAATGATGCAGCAAGCCCCTCAAATATTTCGAGAAATTTTAGGTGAACTCTGATCCCTTTGTTGTGATAGTTTTAAAATGTTACTTGCATGATGTTTACCTTTTATGTAAGAGTAAACACCATATAAAAAAAAAAATTGCATAGCAGAAATCACTACACAACATTAATAATGGCTGGGATTATAAGTTTGTACAACTCTATGGTTATTTATTTTGTTAGTGCTTTCATGATATTTTTCCTGTGACCAAATTTGTTATAGCTACTATTTATGTTTGTGAAATTTTGTGGGTTGTTTTTATTCAAGGACCCATGTTCCATTGCAGTTTTTTTTTTTTTGTGCTATTTGTTTATTGCTACTAATAATAAAAGGTGCAATCCACTTCTTTGTTTTAGTTAAAGAATAATTGCTTGGCAAAGAGAAGATTTAAAATCTGTTATGAAATTCTATATAATAAAAACCAAAGAGATTTTAACAGGACTAGTTATGCTTTTTCTTCACCCTGGTCAATTTTGGAACAGTATAATTGAGCCTGCATGTACTTGGTATCCCTCTTTTCACAACTTGAACTGAACTGAGCATCAAGTAACTTCCTGTTTAGTGTTCTTATAAGGAAAAAAAAGAAGAGAGAGATTATCTGATATTAGTGTACTACAAGAAGGTAAGAACGCTATCATGTTTGCAGGTAATCTCCAAATTGCTGATCATGATCAGAAGCTCTGTTGTGATGAGGGTTTTGTAAGTTGCCCTTGTTAATTAGTCACTGCCAGCCTGTCTCATCTTTCTTATAGGCTGGTTTTTTTACCAGCTTCAGATCCCATCTAGCCAATTTATGTCAGAACAATTCCTGCAAAAATAAGACCCGCAAAGAAGGTGATTTTGAACCTTCAGTTGGGTTTTCCAGTTTGCATCTGCAAATTAATGGTGTTGATTCATGTCTGATTTACATTAAAACTTGGTTCAACTGGTGTAGTTTTCTGAACAAATTGTGATCTTTGACAGGGCTGATGTATTGAGAGAGAACACAGAAGCTGTCTTTGCTGCTTGTGATGCTGCTCATGGAAGATGGGCGAAGCTCCTTGGGGTCCGTGCTGTTCTTCATCCTAAGCTGAGATTGGTGGAATTTTTAAGCATATACAACATCACCCAAGAGTTTATAACTGCCACTGAAAAGGTTCTATATAGTTTTCTGTATCATGAAAAAAACTTTCTGTTCATGTCTGTGATGCTATTTGTATGCTGACTTAAACAGATTGGTGGAAGATTGGGGTATAGTATTCGAGGAACAATGCAAACACAGGCCAAGGGTTTTGTTGATTTCCAACATGAAATGCGAGTTAGTTTCCTTTTCCACTTTCCCCTTTATTTAGTTTGTTTTTTAAGACATTTTCAGTTTCTCATCTGGCTAACCTTTACATTGATGGATGTAGATGACAAAAATTAAGGCAGTGCTTGATCAGGAGACATGGGTGGAAGTAGATGTCCCTGATGAATTTCAGGCTATTGTAGTATCATTGTTTTATTCTGAACCATTGATCTCTGAGGCTCTAAATGATACTCAAGTTGAGGTGACAACAAGCTATGGCGAAGTGGGCACAAGCAATGATGGTTCACTTGTGATTGACAATGAAGCACAAAATGCTGCACAAAAACTAGTTAGAATGAACTCTACAGAGGTGTCTTTGCAAAATTCTGGGCAAAAAAAATTGACTCCCTCAACTGAGCCAACTGAAAGTAATAAAGTCATGACTGCAACATCTTCAGCTCAGCATAACAACCATAAGGTAAAGGAGTGCGGGAAATCCACTTCTCAAACACTTTCTTGTGGAGGTGTTGGTTATCACATGGTAAACTGGTTAGTTTTCTTTGTTTACCTTTTTATATCAGTTTTTTTGCATGTAGTTGTCAGTGAGTTCATTAACAACATTTTCTTTATTTCATTTAAATCTTGACTTTCTTTCTGTAGTTAATGTCATTAGTTATTGCCTGTGTGGCTTAGCACTCCCCTGCTTGATGAAACTTTACTTTCTCTTGTATGTTTGACAGATTATAATCTAAGAATTCCTTGTTGTGTTTTGTTCTTTTCATTTTGCAAACTATTTTTAATTTTCAGCAATCAAAATACTTTCTGAAGTGAACAATCGCTGATGCTGTGTGTGTTTATTCTTTCCCAGTGGCTTAATATTGCTGAAGATGTTGTCAGAATACATGGATATGAATAATTATTTGCCAACATTATCTTCAGAAGTTGTTCATCGCGTAGTGGAGATCTTAAAATTCTTCAATACAAGGACATGTCAACTTATTCTCGGAGCTGGTGCCATGCAGGTACAAGTTTCTAATCATTAACATTTGCTTTCTCCAAAGTGTTGTATTTTAACATTCTAAAGTCCAAAAAAGGTTTAGATTTTCTGGTTAACATATCATAAAAGGGAACCATTCTTGTCTTGCATGCAGTTATGATATTTGGTCTGTGGGTTATCCCAATTTTAGCCTCCAAATCCTTGATATCTGTGAAGTGTTCCACCGAGTCTCCAAACACCAACATCACACCCTGAATGTTTTCTTTATCTATCTTTCTTCCTGCCAACAAACTGATATATCATGCACATTTTATTCTCTCTTTTTGCTTGCCTTATTTTCAAATTATTTTCTTTGCTCTTTTATTTATAATCAATTTGAAGCAAGCTCAGTTGTTCATTTAATTACTAACTTTGGTCTTTGCAATGCTGAAGGTGTCAGGTTTGAAATCTATTACATCAAAGCACTTGGCCCTTGCTAGTCAAGTCATCAGTTTTGTATATGCTATTATTCCTGGTAGGTTGATATACATTTAATGTGTTCTTGTTTCAAATTGTTAAGTGCACTGCTTAAGACAATTGTCTTGCTGCTCTTATTTGCTAGCTCTTCATTTTCTGACATTACTGAGTTTCTTTGTGCTTGCTGTCTGGGCTAAGAAATCAGGTGAGTTCTTTTCCTTAAAGTACCTGAAGCACGGAAAGCCTTACTATTGTCAGAGATTGATCGAGTAGCACAGGTGTGTAGCTGTTTAAGCTGCTTCTCATGCTAATATTGTGATGTGTGCAACTTCTATTTAATTTTCTGAGCTCTCTTGCTACTGATTGATGGCATGCATGACAATGCATACAATGCGTGGAACTTCTCTTTCAATGCCTGTTTGTTTTTGGGATTTCTTGTAGTTTGGAGCTGGTTTTGTCTGTGGATGAACAGACTTTTATGTTGTTTAGTTTAAAATTTTACATGGTTTTATTTTTTAACTCAGGATTATAAGGTTCATCAAGAGGAGATACTTACAAAGCTGGTTCAGATAATGAGGGAAAGGGTGTTGTATCATCTACGTAAATTGCCTCCAGTTGTTGAGATCTGGAATAGACCCGTAGATACTGATTCACAGCCTAGTTTGATTGCTAAAGAAATTGTGAAGGTAACTAATTGTAAATTGGAATGTTCCAAATTCCAAATACACTAGAGGCTTTTGTGGTGTCCTCTTACTGTGGATCTTGGCAATTTGGAATTGCCAAACATGCCTGCTCTGAACATTTTAGTCAAGTAGATAAACTTCAGAGTGGGCTGACATGGCCATATGTTATTGTGGTTGATGTGCAGATGTCTTTTCATTGCATACAGTTGTTTGGTGAAAATCTACAGCATGTTAACAGTCCTCAATCTGATTCCACTCATGACATAAACTTTGTCTTTGTTGTCTTAGATTAAGAACTTAATCTAGAAAATTCCTGCTAAATGTATGAACTCAATTAGCTGTTATAATCATTATAATGTTAGGATTTGGGAGGTGGTTTCTTTCCTTATGGTTGTTAAACCAAAATTATCCTTGGAGAATTGGACCTGATTAGCCGTTCAACTTTTGCAGGAGGTTAACTATCTACAACGTATCTTGTCTAGAACTTTACATGAGGGGGATATTCAAGCGATTTTCAGGTGAGTTCTAAACTTAGCTTGGTGAATAATACTCAGTTGCTTGCTGCAATATCAGCATATGCTTTGCTGTTCCATGCTACAAAATGTAGAGTATGACTTTGATCTCATGGTTGTGTAATGCATAGTCATGATGACAAAAATCCTGAAGTAAAATGGCTTGAAGTGAATATTGAGGCATATTTGGTTGTCTATCCCTGTGTTTTTATTTTATTTTTTTGACTTAAAACAGGTTATTTTGAAGTTTTTTGTTAGCATTTCCAGCAATAACTAGCGAGTACAGTTAGATTACTCAATTCAGTGCAGTGGCTGGCAGCTTAGCTATAAAATTGTAATTTGCTAAGCAGTTTAGCTGTTGTTGAATTAACATATGCTGTATTTTAAATGGACAAAAATGTTTCTTGGCATGTTGCATATGAAAATTGTTGTTGCAATCTTGTAATGGAAAAACTGCTCAGTCGAAATAATTTGTGCAAGAGTTACCCAAAATTTTCAGGATTCTTTCTATCTAATAATCTTCTTGAACCAATTTTGGCATCACTCGGTGGCCAGGTCTAAACAAATAAATTGTCCTTCCTTGAATGAAATGCATTCGGTGTGTTTAGTCCAACTTATTTTCTAAAAAAATTATTGATGTTAAATACTTTGACGGTATCCAGAACCATATTTCTTGATGAAAAATGTATTCTCATGAAAACAGAGCAAAATCTCAAAAACCCAGCAGTTTTTTTCCCTTTTGTTTTGTTGGAAACGCTTATCCCTGCATTGCAATGATTTTTGCAGGCAAGTGGTTAGAGACTTGCATGAAGAAACTTCAGAAGCATTTTCACGGTTTGAGATCAGCAGTTCACAAGCAAAGGGCAGGTACTGCTTTTTATTATCTTACAAGAGCATCCACAACTGTTTTTCTGTTTTGCCTGCTTCTGCATGGAAATTCATTTTCTGGAGGTCAAGTTGTTTTTGTATGTGTACCATATATCAGGCTTCACCGGGATATTACACTTATCCTTGGATGCATTAGATCATTACCTTCTGGTAGCTCGAGCGAATCTGGTACCCTTAACTGGGGACAACTTGATGAGTTCTTCCTACAAAGATTTGGGTCTGAAGCTGGCTGAAAAATGTCGTCTTCGAGGATCAAATTGGTTGCTCATAGTAACGAGATATTTATGGAAGATATGGGATGATAGGACCAGTTATCAACCTATACACCTACCTTTTAGCATATATTTGAGGTACTTCTCTTTTCTGTGTTGTCAAATTCTTTCATCCACCACATGTTTTGTTTTTCAGCCTTCAGAAAAAAAAGAAAGTCAAGTTACTATATACATAGAAAAACCACCAGATTACTTGGATTTTCCATCTCCTACTTGCAATGAATGATTTTCTGGATCAGATTACTGTGCATGAAAAAGTTTTTCTGGTTACTAATCACTGGAATGTATTCCAGGTGTCTTGGTTGTCTTTTGGTAAATAATGGACAGCTTATTTATCAACATGGAAGTATTGCGGAAGGAAGTGTCTTTAAAGCAGAATTTTTGTAGGAGTTCACAGATATTACAATTTTTTAATTGTTCGAAATATTAAACAGCTGGTTCTAGTTATCAAGTTCTTCCACGTACCATTATTTTCAGATGCACACAATCGCTTAATCTTCAGATAATTGTATTCTAGCATCATTAATTCGATTTCATTTCTCTGACTTCCATGTTCTTTCTCATCATAAGCTGTCTTGTACTGCTTCATAAATTAGCCTGAAAATATCAACTACGTTTAATTAGCAAATTCTTAAAGGGTAGGCAGAATGTCAATATGGTTTATGGATGCCTTTTTTACTTCTTGTGGTAGCAACGAAATGGCATTGTGCAAAAATATCTTATTTTATTTCATTGGGTCAACTTGCGAGTCATTCAAGATGACTTAGTGACTGGGCCGTTTGAAATTATGTTTGAGTGCAGTTTGATTCATTTTGATATATTTGAAAATATTTGATTTTGATGTGTTGAAATTAAAAATTAAAATTATTTTAAAATATTTTTAAGTAAAAGTATAGTTATCATTTCTCCAAACTGGCAATTACAGTCTCTTATTGTTTTTTCACTTTCTAGCAGACAGCAGTGATCATTTCCTGGATTCTAAAATGTCTTCTCCAAGTTGAACTCTTGTCCGAGAGGCTGAGAAAGCCCAGATATCTCAAGTACATCAAACTGCCCTTTAGTTTTCTCTAATCCTAAGAATGTCACTTTTTCTATAATCCATTTTTGACTCAAAGCAAATTCTCCATTAATGACATTTGATCCAACTACTACTCTATTCCCTACTATTCCACCAGAAAATTTCACCAAACTCCAACTCTTCCCCGCCCCTCCCATGTCCACACTCTCCCCATCATCCAAGAATGATTCCCCTGTGCTGTTTCCACTGCTGCTCAGAACCACTAAAAGATGGAATGCTGTTTTTCGAGCTTCTTTTGTCGTCATGGCTTCTTCTTGCAAGGCCAAGATGTTTCCTTCGTGAACATGAACATTAATATGATCTGCCGGTGCAGCAAGATTGATGTACTTACCTGAACTTACAGAAACTGAATTAGAGTAGTTAAAAAGATCAAACCAATTTCCTGCTGGAAAATATGCATCGACCGAAGTAGCTCCTGACTTCAATACTGGTGATACCATTACACCTTTACCGATAAGAAACTGTGAGTTGACTTCATAAGTTTTGATGTCTTGAGGAAATGAAAAGAAAAGAGGTCGCGCTATTGGGGTCCCTTTAGTGTGAGCCTCATACATTAATGTGTAGAAATATGGAAGCAGCTGATATCGGAGGCCAAGCACCTTCCTGGCTGTTGCTGCAACAGAATCCCAGAGATAAAGCTCTTGATGCATTGTGCCTAGTGACGAATGATCTCTTGCGAAGGGGTAGAAGGCACCTAGCTGCATTGGAATAAAAATTCAACATCTAGTGAATACAGAAAGAGAGTAAAACACCCATGCAACATCCAATAACAAGAAACCATTTACCTGAATCCAACGCCGGCAAAGCTCCTCGGTTGTGTTTCCTGAAAAGCCACATATGTCTGCACCAACCATTGGAATTCCGAACAGTCCAAAATTCAGAATTGATGGTATAGTGTATGCCAAGTCATCCCATGTAGCAGCATTGTCTCCAGTCCAATGTGCCGTATACCTTCCAGAGCCAACAAAAGTTGATCTAGAAAGTACGAATGGCCTTTTACCAGTTGAATTGATCAGACCAGCATTGGTGGCTTTTGATTCCAAGAGGCCATAGAGGTTATGAACATTGTACTCTGTCATGATACCAAAGTGTAGAGATGTTGCTGGAATAGTTTTATTATTAATCGGCCGACGAACACCAGCATTGTTAATCATGTAGGGTGGGCTGTCCAGGGTAGAAGATGGGGTGGGTGTGGGATCGATGAAATTTGATATCTCATTCATGTCAATCCAGAGACCATCAACAGGAAGAAGCTCTCGAAACATTTTTATCTCATTAACCCAAAACTCTAGGCCAGCAGGATTTACAAAATCAGGAAAATAGACTTTTCCAGGCCAAACTTCACCCAGGTATGGAATGCCATTGCGTTTAATGAAAATATCAGCCTGCATTCCTCTGATGTAAGTTTCATATGATGAGTTCACACTGATGCCTGCAGAAAATTGGAGGTTAAAAGAATTTACCAGAACCGTTATATCTTTCTTCCTTTCTTTTCTTTTCTTGTTTTTTCTTCTCAAAGCCAATTAGAAAGATACACAAAAGTTGAAGGATTTCATGTTAAGAGAACTTTTGTTTCTTCAAATTGAAACATACCAGGATCCAAGATGAGCACATATTTCTGACCATTTTGGTGAAGGGTATTGACAAATTTCTTCATTTTTTCCAAGGGAAAATTTGTAGGATGAAATGTGAAGTCCTTGTATGCATCCATGTAATCAATATCTGTCCACATGACTTCAAGAGGTATACCAGCTTTTGCATATCCAGCAACCACACCCTCAACATCAGAAATGTTCTTGTAACCGTATCGGCATTGATGAAACCCTTCACATTGTACCAAAAAACAGGAAAGAAACCAAAGGAGTTGTCAAGAATCCAAATCTAAAAGCATGGCTAAATGAAACCGGCAACTAAGAACAGCTCATCATGGCTGCCCAAGAACTGAGATCATGATAGCTGCCCAAGGAAATGTTTATACAATTAAATCTTCAAAAAAACATAGAATTGTAACAACTGAAGCGTGTTATACATGGAACAGACATTGTTCAACAAAAACTGAGATATATAAAATAATATGGTCCATACATATCGGCAATTATTGAATTGATATTCAATTATCATGCAATTTTGCAGACCACAACATGTTAAGTTACCAGTAAGATTTGCAAAGAAAAATAGTATAAATCAAGGAAGGTAGAGAGAGTGCTGCTTACCGAATGACCAATATGGCATTGGGGCAGGCCGGCCGATTAGCTCAGTATACTGCTCTATCACCATATCCGGCAAGGGTCCAGCGAAAAAGTACAAATCAATAATGCCACCAATAACCTTATAAGTTATCCTATCACCTCCATAAACTATGTCCATGCCATTACTATTAAACAGTAAAACACCATGAGTAGTCCCTGCCTTTACTTTGTCATTAGCCGATGCTGATCTTACATCGATGTAGAAGGGGTGAGAACCGTAAAGATTAACATCAATATTAGCACTGGCCAGGTCAGCATTCCACAAGGTGAAAGCGTCTTTAGGCTTCAACTTGAAAGTGCTCTTGGTGTGCTCTCCTAGACCGTATAAAGATGACCTCTTTAGAGGGAGCCTGGAAGACAGCTGGATATACTGGTCCTTAAAGACCAAGAAAGTGTCGGGATTGGACGTGTTCGGCGATGTGTCAAAAAGAACATCACCAGAGGACTTTCGGGTGATGGTGAAGCCGAAAGGGGTGGTGTTGTGCAGGGTAAAAAGCAGGTCCGAGTTGGGGTCAGAGAGGAGGTTGTTTTCTAGCAAGACTCTGTGCTTTAATGGAGAGTAATGCAGGTAGTTTTCCGGAGAGTGGTCTTCCCGGGGAACGATGTCTTCTGGGATCTCCCATCTTTGGTTTTTGGAATCTGTTATTCTGACTCTCAAACGGTTCTTAGTTTCAAAGCTGCGTTTAGGAGGCAAAGCATGTCAAAGCATAGGGCAGGAAATATGCATGTCGGAAGACAAGCCATGTCGTCTACTTGTTTAAGTGTGTGGTTGAAGAGGGTAAGTTGCTAAAGTTATTCATATTAGTCCCTCTATCATAATTTATTAAAATAGATGATGAGAAATTTATTTTCCCTTCATTCTAAGCAAAGATAAGATAAGAAGTAACCATGCCACAAGAAATTATTAAAAAGAAACAGCAAAATTGTTCATCCTAAAAAAGCCATTGACTTTTTGGTTTCTGTTTTTCAAGAGCATTTGATAGTTAGATAAGATTAATGTTAGAAAAATCATCCTTAACATCAAAATAATCAAGAAAGAAACTAAACTTCTTACCCAGCAACAAGACTGAGATGTTGGATATCATCTCCATAAACTGAGGATTCCTTGATAAGACTAAGATCGGCAGTCAACGACTTGCCTGTGAAACCAGAGCTAACAGATCCAACTTTGTAGCCATAGCCGACGACTTCTTCTTTCACTTCCTTTCCACTAATCAATGGCACCCAATGAACCAAAAAGAAGAACAACAACAACAAGATAAGTAGAAGATTGCTGTTAGATTGAGATATTGCTTTTGGGTTACTGCTACCAGTCTTGTTTCTCTCTTTCTCCATTCTTTGTGTCAGATGATCAGTGGAAACTCAGAGGTATTTAGAGGTCGGTGGAATATACTTTTAATGTACTCTAAAAAAATAGTAATTATATGAAATCCCATTATTCCTCATCTCTGGTAGTTTCGAGGCCCTGCGATCTTTTCTTTTTTTTCCTTTTCATTCCTTGCTTTTCACGTTTGAATTCTCATTTTTTTTTTAATTATTTAATTTATTATTTTTAATTTATTTTATATTGGTATTATTAATACTAATTTTATTTAAAATAATTTATAAAACTAAATTTTTATTTTGATTTTATTTTTTTAATTTTTTATACGTTAGAATGGTCTATATTTTTTATTTTTTATTTATTTTTTAATATTTTATTTTATTTTATTTTATTTTTATGTCAAAGTTGGTCATTATCTTTTTGTTATTATTTATTTTACTTTGATAAATTTTTTAAATTTAAATATTTTAATTTTTTATTTCAATCATCAACATCAAATTTTTGTTTTTTAAACTCATGTTCTTGCAACTTCATCTTTCAATATTTTTTTAATCAAAGATGAGGATATGTTAATTTTTTTATTTGCTTTCTATATAATTTTGTATTAATTTTAAAAATAACCCTAATTATCTTGGGTCTTTTTTATTTTTATTTTTTGTTAAATTTAATTTTTTTAAAAGAATTTTTTTAATTAAATTAAATTAATTAATTAAATATAAGCAAAAGATGTTCACTTCATGATATTTTATTTGATTTGTTTTCAAGATCATTGTTCTAACAATGCATACAATATTTTTTAGTGTTATAATGTATTTTTTTCACAATAATATTAAAATCATTTCAATGAGTTTTTTCTAGGGTGGGTCGTGCCCATGATAGAGTAACAATGAGTCTTTAACAAGTTTTTTTTTCTCTCAAGTATGATATTGCCAACTCAATTTTTATAATTAATTATTGATATTTGTTATTGTCAATATCTTTTTTAATTATGTTATTAATCCAATTGATTTTATTGAGTCAATGAAGTGAATGGCTCATATTCCAAATCTTTTTTATTTTTTTAAAAACACAGGATTTTTTTTTTATTAGCAAAAATTTAATTTAGCCTGCGGAGCATAATAGGCACCAATCTAGTAATCTAGTAGGATATAAAATGAGATTTTTTTTTTGAAAAAAAAAAGAAAAAAAATTATATGTATGATTAGAGGTAATTTTATCTTGAAACTTTCTTTTCTTTTATTTCTTTTTTTCTTTCTTTCTTTTTTCGTTTTGCTTTGTCATGACCAAATGATAAACCTTGTTGCCAAAGAAACTTGTACTCTCATTTTACTAGCTGGAATTTCAACATTTGCAATTTCTTTATTATTATTATTATTATTCTTGCCAATTTTTTGGTAAGTTTTGACTATCAAATCTTATCTGTTTAATTTTACCTCTAACTTTAACTCCTCTCTGAATGACAAGGAGAAGCCTGACTTTTCTAACTTATCAAATAGTCCATTGCTATTGAAGCTTGCCTTTACACCTGAATTTCCACTCTTTATTTCTTTACAAGTTTGCAACTCTTACCACTTGAACCCCTTAGTCTTTTCTAATTGATTAATACTTAAAAATATATTTTTATCAAGGTTTTATATCATCATTTTGCACTTGAAGTATCAATAACTCCTTAACTAAAGTATGTTTTATACTAACATATCTAGTAATATAAGATATATTTAATTTATGGTAAATGTTCATTTTAAATGCAGGTCTATCACTTAAATGAAAGGATTGATTGATGAGTTTAAAAACTGAAATTGAAAAGACAAAGAGATGGTCAAACTTAGAAAAGTGATGTCGGTGCAGTCTAAACCGAAACACTGTTCGGTAATTAGATCATATCTAGAGCTGTAGATCTCGGATTTAGGTCTACTTTATATGGATGGAAAGGTAAGATATAAACCTACAACTTTTATATGGAACCCAAGATTTAATAAGGTCATTTTCAAGTCTAAATTTTAGCAATAATAAAAAAGTCTGAATCTATCCTATAGCCCGAATATTGTTCAGTGTTTGACCCATATCTAGAGTTCTAGATGTCCAAATGACCTCCACTTTTTTTTCTGAAAAACTAAGACAATTTCTTACAACTTTCATATTTCAAGTGGTTCCAATTCTAACGTTATCAATGACATTTTAGGCAGACAGGAGAAGATAAGAATTGTCACCAAGTCAAGAGTTGGTCACCCACTCATTAATTAGTCATCAAATTAATAGTTCTTAATTTTAGCTTATATAAGGAGGCATTTGTCATGCATTTAGGCATCTTGATTTCTAGATTAAGATCATGTTCTTGCTTTCTCTCTCTGTATTTTTAAGTTTTATTTTCATTAATATCTTGTTTATGCCTTTCATTTCATTTATTTTACTTAGTTAATTTTTATCTCATTTATGTTCTTATCTTATTTATTTATGTTTCTCTCTTTCATTATGTTTAGCTAAGTTTATTATATCAAGGTGAAAAAGTTACACTAATGGTGTAAGAATAAGTATAGTGTAAATTTAACATGGACTTTAATGTTTGATACTAACATGTTTTGTATTTGTTATCTTATTCACTCTTTAATATTTTACTTGTTAAATGACTAATCTAGATTTATGTTGTATAACACTTGGTACAACAAATGCTTAGCACTTTCATAACTCATATTGTATGGTATAACCAACACCTGTGTTATAAAAGAAACTTGATTTGCTATTAACATAAGTTATAATCATGAATAACTGACAATATTTACAAGTATTAACATTAATCAAATAAGATAACCAATATAATCATGTTAACAATTTATAATCTAATTGGAACCTCCTTTGTGTGTGGTTTCCAATTGAATAATAAGAGTTTATACTATACTTATTTGACATACCATTAATGGATCCTCTAACCTCAATATTTATTGTTATCATTGTTTAATCATTACGTTAATTTTTCATCTCAAAGTTCTCATCAACTTGTTCTTCTTCTTCTTCTTCTTCTTCTTTATTATTATTATTATTATTATTATTATTACTACTACTACTACTACTACTACTATTATTATTATTGTTGTTGTTGTTGTTGTTGTTGTTGTTGTTGTCGTTGTCGTTGTTATATTATTGTTATCTATAATTTATACAATTAGCCTTCCTGTTGTTCGACTCTAGTCTTGCCAGATTATTTATTATTTCGACACTCCTGTACTTGAAAGAAAATATCAATCTTTTGGTCATGTCACTAACCCTATGAATGTTCCTTTACTTCCAATCCATTTTTTTACTTAAAGCAAATTCCCCATTTATGATGTTTGATCTTACCATTTTCATGTCTCTTATTATCTCACTGTAAAATTCCACTAAGGACCAATTCTTTCCCTCCACTCCCATCATCCAAGAAAATTTCTCCTGTGCTGTTTCAGTGCTACTTAAGAACCCATGAGATCGAATGTTGTTTTTTAAGCTTCTTTTATCGTCATGTCTTCTCCTTACAAGGCCAAGATGTTACCTTCGAAATCATGAATGTTTATATGATATGCAGGTGAACTTGATTCTATATATTTTCCTGATTCGACACCAACTAAACTAGAGTAATTGAAGAGGTCAAACCAGTTTCCTACAAGGAAGTAAGCATCTACTGAAGTAGCTCCTGACTTCAGAATAGGTGATAGTAGGGCGGAGCTAGGAATTTTTCCTGCTCTTGGGTATTAAATAAATATATAATTTATTTTTAAACTAATTATTAACTTATGTAAATGAATTTTTAAAGTTAACATTAAAGTTTTAATTCAAATATATTACCCAGAATATTAAAAAATAAATTTAAAAATACATAAAACTAAAGTAAAAGGTAAAAAAAACTCACTATTAAAGTTATATCTTTCGATGTTTTATTAAATATAATTCATTTATAATCGAATCTGAATCGATATTATAACAACCTCTTAATCGTGATAAAATAACAATCTCATGTCAACTAGAAAATAAAATAATTAATTTTTTTTCTCTCTCAATTCCTCATTCCTTCACTTGATTCTTTCTTAGATTAGTGTTTTATAAGTTAGACTTTGTAAGTTTACAAGGTTATTCTCTTACTTTTTTTTTCTTGAATTTTTTTTATGTTTTTCCCTTACTTTTCTCTCTTGCCTTTTCTTTTCTTTCTTTTTCTATTTTGTTTTTGCCCTGTCGGAAACATATAAAAAGAAGGAAGAGTTGATTTGTTTTATTTTTTAATGGTAAATAATCATTTTACCCTTAATAAGTTGTTTTGCTTTTATTTGACAGTTTTTTTATTAGTACTACCAAACTCTATTCATCCTAAAATTCTAAGCAGAATTTATTTAATATATTTTAAAATCTCTTGTAAAATTTCAGCTCAATCTGATAATCGGATTGAAAATTACATCCAATAACGTAAAATTAGTTAAATTGTGATTTTTCATCAAATTTCTGAATTTCTCTAAAAATTCTGAAATTTTAATCCAAGTTAAAGTATTATATTACAGAGCTTCACATAAATTTTTAAAATTTTTTAATAATTTAATTATAAATTATAAATTTTTTTATATAAAATTAGTTCAAAAATATTAATAAAATCCTAACATGAACTAAAGCCCATCCCAGCCCTCGGCATGGCAACGCCCTTGGTACCATCACACCTTTACATGAAGGCCGAGAACCTTCTTAGCTGTTGCGGCAACAGAATCCCAGAGATAAAGCTCTAGCCATGTTTTGTACATATCCGAGTAGTCTCTTGCGAATGGGTAAACAGCACCTAGCTGCATTGTAACATAACTTCAGAAACAATTATCTAGTGCAGAAAACTTAAGACAATTCGTCATGCTCTCGAAATCCAATCCAGAGAAGCAAAACAAAAATGTAACAACAAATACATGAAACTCAATGTGTTCCAAAGCGCATCGGTCTGAATTATGACTAGGACTTCGTAACATCTGTAGATGTGCAAAAACCAATGATTTACCTGGATCCAACGACGACAGGTTAAGCTCTTCATTTGTGTCTCTAGCAAAACCGTAAATGTCAACACCAACCATTGGAATTCCAAACAGTCCAAAATTAAAAATTGTTGGAATGCTATATATGCTAGATCATCCCATGTTGCAGCATTATCTCCAGTCCAATGTGCAGTGTACTTGCCAGAACCAACAAAAGTTGATCTAGAGAGTACAAAAGGCCTTCTACCAGTTGCATTTTTTAGACCAGCATTGGTGGCTTTAGATTCCAAGTAGCCATGAAGGCTATGAACACTGTACTCAGTAACGCTACCAAAATGGTTTTTAGAGATGTTGCAGGGACAGTTTTATTATTAATAGGTCGTTGAATACAGGCATTGTTAATTAATCCTACAAGGAGGATCATCAAGGTTAGATAATGGGGTGGGAAGGGAAGTCATGAAATTTGATATCTCATTCATATGAATACAGACGCTATCAAAGGGAGAAGGTCTTGGAATATCTTCATCTAATTACTCCAAAATTCTATGCCAGCCAGATTTACAAATCAGGAAAATAGTGATTTGTAAGTATTACAATGAACTAGATAGACAAGACCAAGTCTAGAGAGAGAAGTCCGTAAAAAACCTTAAAAATGTCTAATATAAAGCTTGAAGTTGTTGTTTTAATTATTTTTCTAATTAATTTTTAATTTTAATTATTTTTTAATTAGTATTTAAGAATTATAATGTTAGATGAATTCTATTAATTATGTAAGTTTTAATTAGAAATCCTTTTCTATAAAGAATTTTAGTTTTAATTAGGAATCTTTTTCCATAAAGAATTTTAAGACTAATATAAATAAAGATATCTAGTTTATTTTGAGAGTGTGATTATTATTTAAACTTTAAATGCTAAAACAAAATAGATAGTTTTTTTTAAATTTCTTTATAGCTTAGATCTGAAATCTAAGGGCTTGAGAACCTTAACTTCTTTGATGGAAGGAAATGGTAGTAACCCACTTTACGATATAAGAGTGGAGGCTCATTAAAACACTATGTAGGCTTAGAAGCATAAACTAGATTGTTTAGAGTAAACCATAGCAGATCTACCTCAACTAATGGGTAATGCAAAAAAGGATTGTAAAGGAAAAAGGAACTTTCTTAGAGACATGCCTCGAGGCAGGCCAAATCCCAGATCTATTCTTGAAGATCCACCTAGACAATTAATTATTTATGTGGAATGGTGGAGATGAATTTGATGGGATCGTACAACCTTAACATTCCAAGACAGACCATTATAACAAACATATTATATTTGTATCAAGATACAAATCTCGGCATTTAGTAAAAATATGAATATAGAATAATTTAATGATTGAGTCATTAAATGTGATAGGGTTGAGGAGTACTTGGGTTTCTCAAAAGAGAAAATGGTGAAACTAGTCACATATAACCTAAAAAGTGAAGCTTCTTCCTGGTAGAAACATCATATAGATACATGACTAAAAGAAGGGAGACAACATATTATATCATGAGCATACATGAGGCAGTTGTTGCATTATAGATTCCTTCCTCTTAACTATAAGATGTATTTGTTTCAACGATATCAAGATTATTCTCAAGGTAATAAATCTGTCAATGAGTATATCACTGAATTCTAAAGGCTAAAAGAACATAATAGGCTCCTAGAGATAAAGAATCAGCAAGTTGCAAGGAAAGCATTAATGAATGAACAAGTAAAAGAGAAAAGAGCAAGTATTCCTAAAGCAATTAAGCTTTTACTTGTTGAGTTTGAGGAGATTCTACCTGATGAATTGGCATATAGATTGCCACAAATGAAAGACATTTAACATCATATTAATTTGATGTTTGAAGCTAGCCTTCCAAAACTATCACATTATCGAATGAATCCTAATAAGGGTGAGATATTAAAGGAGAAGGTGGAAAAGTTGTTGAGAAAGAGACATATCCAAAAGAGTTTAATTCATTATGTAGATCCGACATTTTTTACTCTAAATAAGGATACCAGTTAGTGCATGTGTGTGGACAATTGCACCATTATCAAAATCCGATTTCTTAGTTAAATGACATGATTGATCAGTTACATAAGACATTAATCTTTATAAAGATTAATTTGAGGAGTGGTTACCATCAAATTCAGATTTAGCCGGGTGATGAGTGGAAGATAGCTTTCAAGATAAAAAAAGGATTGTGTAAGTGATTAGTTATGCTTTTTAGGCTACCTAACCTGGTGAGTACTTTTATGAGAGTGATAAATCAGGTCCTACATCCTTTTAAATATAAATGTATGGTTGTTTATTTCGATGATATATTAATTTATTATGGATTTGAGATTAATCATGGATCTGAGATTAATCATGCAGGACACTTGAGGAAGGTGTTTGAAGTGCTGGTAGAAAATAAATTATATGTGAATCTAAACAAGTGTAGTTTTATTAGTGATAAGCTACTATTTATAGGCTTTAATGTTAGTGTAGATATCATATATGTTGATGAGGAGAAGGTTCAAGCTATTAGAGATCGACCAGCTCCTAAAACAGTTAATGAATTTCATAGTTTTCATTGGTTAGTTACTTTGTATAGATAATTTACTTGAAATTTTATTAATATTATGACATCCATTATTGAATGCATTAAGGGAAAATTTGATAAGGGAGAAGAAATAGAAAAGAGCTTTGTATTAATCAAATAAAAAATAAGTATGCTCTAGTTTTGGCATTTCTAGATTTTAACAAACTATTCGAGGTAAAATGTGATGCTTGTGGTGTTGGGATTGGTGGATTTCTATCCTAGGAGAAGAGACCTATGGTGTTTTTTAGTTAGAAATTGAGTAATGCTAGATTAAAATGGTCTACAAATAAAAAAGAGTTTTATATTGTTTTTCAAATTCTTAAGAAGTGGGAGCATTATTTGATAGGTAAGGCATTATATTATGACCACGAAGCACTGCAATTTTTACATAATCAGAGGAGAATAAGTAATGTCATGTATGCAAGATGGATCACTTATCTACAATGATTTCTAATTAGAATTATATGTAAAGCTGGAGTTCAAAACAGAGTTGTTGATGCTTTGAGTAGAAGAGTAGCCTTGTTGGTTGCTCTAATTGGAGAGATCACTGTATTTGATTATTTGAAAGATTTGTTTGAGCATGATTAAGATTTTGGAGAGATATGAAAAAAGCATCAAAATCTTCTCGTTGATAACTGATTAGTACTTAAAAGTGCATTTTTATCATGGTTTTATATCATCATTTTGCACTTGAAGTATCAATAACTCATTAACTAAAGTATGTTTTACAATAATATATCTA
>NW_011501214.1:0-2987 GCF_000495115.2 Populus euphratica
TGATTGTGTTCACTAGTTTAATTTCTTCCATATTTTAGATTATCCCAAATCAAAACCCCCCAATTGCATAACGTATAGCATAAAAATCTGAACTAAATCTTCCTCGTGGGATCGATCCCTTGCTTGCTCTATACTATCTTGTGTGTTTTAAGCTAGGGTAATTAATTTGTGCGACCGCGACATCGCAACAGTATGGGCTATGAAAGTGCCAAGTATTTGTTGTACCAAGTGTTATGCAACATAAATCAAGATTAGTCATTTAACAAGCAAAGTATTAAAGAGTGAACAAGATAACAAATACAAAACATGTTAGTATCAAACATTAGAGTCCATATTAAGTTTACACTATACTTATTCTTACACCATTAGTGTAACCTTTTCACCTTGACATAATAAACTTAGGTAGAAAGAAAAATAAATAAGCAAAATAAGAACATAAACAAGATAAAAGTTAACTAAGTAAAGGAAAGGAAATGAAAGGCATAAACTTGATATTAATGAAAGCAAAGCATAAGCAATACAAAAAAATACAAAGAGAGAAAGAAAAAGCATGATCTTGATTTGAAGACCAAGATGTCTAAATGCATGGCAAATGCCTCCTTTTATAGACCAAAATTGGGAACTATTGATTTGATGACTAATTGATGAGTGGGTGACCAACTCTTGACTTGGTGACAATCTTTATCTTCTCTTATCTGCCTAAAACGTCATTGATAATATCAAAATTGTAGGAAATTGTCTCAGCTTTCTTGTGTAAAAAATTCAGCTTATTTGGACTTCTAGAACTCCAGATATGGGCCAAACACTAAACAATGCTTGGGCTGGAAGACAAATTTGGACTTTTTTGTTGTTGCTCCAATTTGGACTTGAAAATGGCCTTTTTAGATCTTTGGCTCCATATGAAAGTTGTAGGCCTATGTCTTACCTTTCCATCCATATAAAGTGGACCTAAATCTGAGATCTACAACTCTAGATATGACCCAATTACCGAATAGTATTCTAGTTTGGATTGCACCAGCATCTCTTTTCTAATTTTGGTCATCTCTTTGTCCGTTTAATTTCAGTTCTTAAAGTCATCAATCAATCCTTTAATTTATGTGATAGGCCTACATTTAAAATGAACATTTACCATAAATTAAAGGTATCTTATATTATTAGATATGTTATTATAAAACATGCTTTAGTTAAGGAGTTATTGATACTTCAAGTGCAAAATGATGATATAAAACCTTGATAAAAATGCACTTTTAAGTACTAATCAGCCAGCTAATTGTAGTGCCCTAGACAAAGAAATGTTTTTGAATGAAATGAAGAACTTTTATTAGGATGACTCTAACTTATTCAATCATCATCCTGATCAAGTATTTCAAAGATGCATTGTTGATAATGAGGCAAGTAGTGTCATTCAACTTTGTCATTCTGAAGCATATGGAAGTTATTTCTCGTCAAAAAAGACAGCTGCAAAAATCAATCAAAATGAATTTTATTAGGCCACCATGTTCAAGGACACGCATGCATTCTACAAAACTTTTGAAAATTGTTAAAAAGTTGATACTAGTCAAAAACTTCTATTTTATAATTCTCAACTCCATTTATTCCCTAGAAAGCTAAGATCAAGATGGGGTAGTCCATTTATTGAGAAACATGTGTATCCTTATAGGGCCTTTGATATTGAGAATCCAAAGAATGATAATGTTTTTAAGGTAAATAAACATCGTTTGAAAGCTTACTTTGATAATTTTCCTAGTGAAAATGAATCAACTAGTTTGAATGATCTTGTAAATAAAGGTGGATTATTTTATTTTTCTTACAGTGTTTTTGTGTTTTGTTTTTTTTTTGTGACTCTTAGTTTGCTAGTCTCTCTCACCCCAGTTAAATGACAGATAATGGTTCTCCGTGACTTTTAAGTCGGTTTTTTTAGTTTCCTATGATAACTGATATCTGTGTATATATTTGTGCAATTCTTTAAATCTCTCTTCTAATTCTCATTTGAAAATGGACACTAATCTTGAAAAATTGAAAAAGTATTTTCCCGCTCTGCCTCAGAATGCGATCACAAAAATTTCCCGTGCTAGATGTGCAAGATTGAGATTGTTAATGAATCATGGAATTCCTGAAGATATTCGCTGGTTGATTGAAGCAAAGGTCCGATTATCAGGTGAGTCCTCTAACTTCATTTCACACATGCCTGGAACAGGTAAAAGCACTTTTGCAAAGAAGCGTCGTGCAAAACGACTGGATGTCTGTCATCGATGTGCTAGATGGACTTGTAATACACAATGTCGTTCTTTAGGAATGGTATCTATAAACCGTGAAGATAAAATACAATTCATTAAGGATGGCCTGAGTAAGGAGTCTTTAGATAATCTTCTATTGACTCTTGAGACGCATCCTAGTGGAGATGTGCATCGTGCAATTCATGATTTATGGCCACTATTTCATAAAGAACATGATAGACTTAGTCTTGGGAATCTGACTAAAAAAGACCCTGTTTGCCAGTTTTTAAGAAAACTGGATGGGAAGCCTATCCCCGACCCATAGAGGGCGTTTAAGCCGTTCTTGGACGTAAAACCAAGAAAAGATGTGAGCCAAAATCACAACTGCGATTTGAGTCTTAGTTTTCAAAAACTTGTGTCTTTTGGTTTTATTAGTAGCATAATATTTGTGTTTTGTTATTTCTCATATTTGTGTAAGTGTGTTTCAGGTTTGTTAGTGTTCATTATTTTAGGTGATGTCTTCTATACTTTATTTTTCAACCTTAGAACATTGAGGACAGTGTCTCATTTTGGTTGGGGAGAGAGGGTAGTAGTTGACAAAAAAAATAACTTAGTGTGTTTTCTATTTTACAAAGCATGTGCAAAATTGTTGTTACTATGACTCTTGAGACGTATATTAATAACCATTCGTAACAAGGTCTATCATAATGCTTCTTGAAATATTCAGATTTACAAACTCTCGCATTACTATCACTTAATTCTGCTCATATA
>NW_011501214.1:3366-3886 GCF_000495115.2 Populus euphratica
AATCAAACATTGCACTATCTATGTATCAATATCGGCAACCCAAGTTATTAAGCTCGCAGGGGTGTCTCAACACCTAATGCCTTAAGACCAACTGGTTTAGGAGTCATTAGCCAAAAGTTCATCACATGGGTTAAAGATGCATTGTGTTTTAAGTTATGTGTATATATATTAAAAAAATAAGAAATAAAAGACAAAAACAATAAGAAAATAATAATCCCAACCCAAGAAAGTTAACCTTAAACATTAGAACAAAAATTTTATTTTCTTCCAAGAAAAGCTCCATAACTATATGTTGATATATTGAGCATAAAAGAAGGTTTTCATATATCTTGTTTAAGAAATATTGAGCATATATATAAATTTAATGAGAGTTTGTTTATCTAGATAGATTAATGGAAGTTGAATGATGAATACCTTGCTTTGTGGAATTTGCAAATTGTTTTCTAACGCTTTGATTACTAGGGAGTACTAATAAGCTGGTTGAGGGGTGTGATTAGTACTTAAAAGTGCATTTTTATCA
>NW_011501214.1:4048-4285 GCF_000495115.2 Populus euphratica
TGATGAGTTTAAGAACTGAAATTCAAAGGACAAAGAGATGGCCAAACTTAGAAAAGAGATGTCGGTGCAGTCCAAGCCAAAACACTATTCAGTAATTGGGTCATATTTAGAGCTATAGATATCTGATTTAGGTCTACTTTATATGAATGGAAAGGTAAGACATAGGTCCACAAGTTTCATATGGAGCCTAAGATTTAATAAGGTCATTTTCAAGTCCAAATTGTTGCAACAACAAAG
>NW_011501214.1:4729-4978 GCF_000495115.2 Populus euphratica
GTCTACTTTATATGGATGGAAAGGAAAGACATAGGCCTACAACTTTCATATGGAGCACAAGACTCAAAAAGGCCATTTTCAAATCCAAATTATAGCAATAATAAAGAAGTCTGAATCTGTCTTTCAACCCGGGCACTGTTTAGTGTTTGGCCCATATCTGGAGTTCTAGAAGTCCACATGAGTTGAATTTTTTACACAAGAAAATTGAGACAATTGCCTACAACTTTCATGTTTTCAAGTGGCTCCAAT
>NW_011501214.1:8279-47921 GCF_000495115.2 Populus euphratica
TATTGTTATCTATAATTTATACAATTAATCTTTTTGTGGTTCGACCCCGGTCTTGCTGAGTTATTTATTACTTCTACACTTCGGCACTTGTGAGAAGATATCAATTTTTTGGTCGTGTCACTAACACATCTTCAATTATTTCTCTAGGCATTTTTTACAAACCTATCAGGAAGAAGAGAGTTATAGAAGTTGGTTTTAACTCACCTAAATTGAGATTCTGAAAAACTGAATATGAAAGTAAATTCAAACTAACTCCAAGATGAAGTAAAACTCTCTCAATTTTATGTTCTCCAATAAAGCAAGAAATTGTAAGATAATCAGGGTCTTTAAATTACAAAGCATCATTGTTCTGAAGAATGACACTTACTTGTTTGAATAAAAATATTTTCTTTTTTACATTCAGTTTTCTTTTCATAGTACATAGATCTTTCAAAAATTAAGTATAAAAAGTAATCTATTTAATAACATCCAACAAAGGTATATTGATCGTTATTTGTTTGAAAGTTTTAAAGATTTTAGAGTATTAAAAGTGAACAAGATAACAAATACAAAACATGTTAGTGTTACATATTAAAGTCCGTTTAAGTTTACACTATAAATATTCTTACACCATTAGTGTAATCTTTTCACCTTGACATAATAAACTTAACTAAACATATTAAAAAAAAGAAACATAAATAAATAAGATAAGAACATAAATAAGATATAAGTTAACTAAATAAAGGAAAGGAAATGAAAAACATAAACAAGAGATTAATGAAAGCAAAACTTAAGCATTACAAAAATATATAGAAAAAGAGTAAAAACATGATCTTGATCTTAAAACCAAGATACTTAAATGCATGGAAAATGCCTTTTTTTATAGGTCAAAATTAGAAACTATTGATTTGTACTAATTATTGAGTGGGTGACAATATCTTGACTTTATAACAATCATTATCTTCTAGTCTGAACAAATCGTCATTGCTAACATCAGAATTTGAACAGACTTAATTCATGAAAGTTAAAGAAAATTGTCTCATCTTTCCAGCAGAAATAATTGAGATCATTTAGACTTCTAGAACTCGAGATATGGGCTAAACACTGAATATTATCTAGGTTGTAGGACATATTCAGACTTCTCTGTTGTTGCTACAATTTGAACTTGAAATGACCTTTTTGAATCTTGGACTCCTATGAAAGTTTTAGGCCTATGTTTTAGCTTCAATCCATATAGAGCAGACCTAAATTTAAGTTCTCCAACTCCAGATATGACCCAATGATTTAACAGTGTTCTAGTTTGGACTACACCAACATCTCTTTTCTAAATTTAGCCCCTTCTTTATCTTTTTAATTTCAGTAATTAAACTCATCAATCAATGATTTTTATTTATGTAATAAGTTTGCATTTAAGATGAATATTTACCATAAATTAAAGGTATCTTATAATATTAGACATGATATTATAAAACATGCTCTAGTTAAGGAGCTATTTATACTTTAAGTGCAAAATAATAATATAAAACCTTGATAAACATGCACTTTTAAGTACTAATCATTACTTGACTACATGTTCAAAAGGTTTGCATCACCCAATATTGAAAGGCAACATAACTTGGATTATTTTTCAAAATTAGTGAAAAAATCCAATAAAAAGTAAATGAAAAATAACAGAGTCTAATTTCTAATTAAATAATTGTTAAAGGATGAAACTAAAAAATACTTGAACTTTAAAAAAAGGAAAACAAAACCAAGCAAATGTAAGTGAATTTCCTGAACTTAGGTTAATCTATAAAACTCCCAACTTGTGAAATCCTAGATCTACACTAATCATGAAACTTAATTCCCAATTAATTTATTGTTAAAGGAAGAAATCAAAAAAATAATATTAATTTCAAATTTTTTCAAAGTAAATAAATAGAAATAAAAAATAATAATCAAATCTAATAAGAAAAAACTGAAGGAGGATGAAGTAGTAAAAAAATTCAATTTTAAAAATTATCTCAAATAAAATAAATAATAATAAAAAGAATGAGTGAGTTTGTGAGGACTAAATTTGACATGTGAAAAAAAAAATTAAAGGAGAATGATATTGAAAAAAATTTCAATTTTATAAATTATTTCAAATAATTAATAATAAAAAAATACAGATAAAATTGAAAAAAATAAAATTAAAAGATTGCTATGAGAATTTGAAAGACTAGGTATAAATATCAAATAAAAAATAACAAAATTAAAAAAAAAAGTTTTATGGCATGGAACTAAAACTTGGTTAACCATGCACACTGCTTAACATTAAAGGGATAAGGATTTAGATACCACCAATGAATGCAACATTTGGTTACTGTTGACTATATATGTGTAATGCACATGTTAAATATTTATTTTTAATAATATTTTTCTGGTAAATTATCAAATAACCTAAGTCAACCTAATTTTATTAAAAAAAATAAAATAAAATTGAATAACCTAAATCAACCTAATTTTATTAAAAAAAATATATGTAAAAAAAATGAAAATATTCACTATGTTTAAGAAATTCAAGGGACAAATTAACCCCTTTATATAATTTTTTTAGGTAATTAAATTTTTTTTATGCTAAAAAAATATAATAAAATTAATTTATTCAAATTAATTAAATAATGATAAGAATGACAAAATAATCATTATATCAGAAGTGGAGCATTGGGTTTTTATTTTTTTATTTAAATTTTAATATTGTAATGACAGTCTATGCAAGAAGCAAAGTTCAAAAAACAAATTGTAAAATAAAAAATTTACTCATTAGAAGCAGCAAATAAGTAGGAAAACAGAAGAGCTATAGTAAAAAACAATACACACACTAGCACCAAGGGTAAAATAAAAATGAGTTACCGAGAGGATGTCTTTATCAAAACTCTCTATTTTCGTTCTCAAATCTTCATTTTAATACGATGCCCTCTTAATAACATACACAGATCACTTTATTTTGTTAATGTCTCTCCCCACCAAACGCTCAGCCACAGCCACTACTAGCACCGCCGGTACTTCCACCTCTAATACTTACCCTCCAATGAAGAAGGCTAAGTGTCAGGCCGCCTCCGCCTGCTCACCTCTCGACTACAACAAAAACGGCCGTCATCACTCCGATGACGTCGTCTTCGATCCTTCCTCCATGTCTCTCGATGACGATCCCAAGCTCGTCGACTACCGCCCTCCTCCCGCCGCCGCTAATTTGTCTCGCAAAAAAGCTACTCTTCCACAGCCCGCCAAGAAGCTCGTCATCAAGCTCGTCAAGGGTAACTACTAACAACTGCTCAATCATGGGTTTTGCTTATATATTAAAAAATTAATGTGGGTTTTTGGTGTGATTAACATGATGGGTTGTTCAGTGTAGAATTTTTTTTTTGGATATTGGGATCTCGTTGCTACTTAGCTTAACACGTTGGTGTGATTTCATCTTAGGAGTGAACTGAGCTATTGATTTCAGTGTTTTGATTATTATAAATACAAATTTTATGAGAAACTTATGATAACTTTCAATTTTTGATCTGGGAAATTGATTGCAGTTCTGTTAGACCTCGTAGCTTCTTTTGGGCTTTCGTTTTTCAGAATTTGTCATCTATTCAATTTGCTGCTAAGTATTTACACCTTGTTTACATGAATTGTTCATAATAATTCTATGTTTTTCAATGTTAGTTTCTATATATACTATCCAAAATCTTGGAAATAGCTATGATTGTTTTTTGTTCGATTATGTCTTCCTAGCATCTCTTCTTTTTCTCATTAACTTAGCACTTCCTGTTAACACTTCTTCTTGAGCCCAAACTCTTCAAGGTCAATTGTAACACCTCATTATCGTGCATGACAATGGGGCAAGTGCTTTGGTACACCATGGAATGAATGAATTCTTAGGGAATGATTTGTAAACATTAATACAGTAGATTCTAGTTGATGAATTGGTGTTTCATTCTTCATTAATGAGCTATGTTCTTCTGCTTCCAATTTTGTTATGCTTATGAATGAATTGAATCCATTGAATTTAGTAGTGGCAGTGAAATCTAGATTATGAAATTACAGTTCCTTGTAAAAATTTAGCCAGATATGTTTTACCGTTTAACTGATTATTGTGTTCATTGAAGCTAAACCAACTCTGCCCACAAATTTTGAGGAGGATACATGGGCAAAGCTGCAGTCAGCTATTAAGGCTATATTCTTGAAACAACCAGCTCCTTGTGACTTAGAGAAGCTTTATCAGGTATGACTGCTAAAAATTTTTTCTCATTGTTTCATCCTATCCTTGTTTCAACTCAACATATAATTTTTCTACCCTGATGTGTTTTTGGTTGATTTTGGGATGAACCATGATGTTGTCATTAGGCTGTCAATGATCTGTGCCTGCATAAGATGGGGGGGAATCTTTATCTACGAATTGAAAAGGAGTGTGAAGAACATGTATCTGCTGCCTTACAATCCTTAGTTGGTCAAAGCCCAGATTTGGAGGTTTTCTTAAAACTTGTTGCAACGTGCTGGAAGGATCTCTGTGACCAGATGTTGATGATCCGTGGCATAGCCTTGTATCTGGACAGAACATATGTGAAACAAACACCAAATGTGCGTTCATTGTGGGACATGGGCTTGCAGCTTTTCCGCAAACATCTTTCTTTGTGTCCTGAAGTTGAGCACAAAACTGTCACTGGCATCTTGCGAATGATTGAGAGGGAAAGGTACTTCTGTAAACTAAAATATTTAGTCTAGCATATATTTCAGATTTCTGGTTTTCTGTCAATGTGTTTCACATCTATCCTGGCAACTTCTGTGTCCTGTATGTTTATTTGTTCTTTAAATTTCTTTCAAAAGTATTTCTACAAATAACATTGGTGCTAATAAGAGTTGAGTTTGATGAACTCGTATCAATATTTGACTGGAACAGACTACTTGCAAGTTGTAACATGAAGACATGCTTTCATTCTCCAGTTTGATTATGAAACTTGTAGTGACAGAATGAATTGCCAATAAATGAAAACTAAATATCTGCAAACCTTGGAAGTAAATCATTCCACTCCCTTTCCCACGGATTGGAAAAAGGAAACTTGTTTCTAGGATATAGGAGATCAATTTATGGAGTGGTCACAAATCTTGCAATTGAGAACTTTGTGACATTAGATTATTGGAGTATTTTGAAGTATTATAGTTTACTTCTTGGACACTTCATAGAGATCCTTTTTCTGTGATTGCAGATTAGGTGAATCAGCTGATAGATCTCTCCTTGACCATCTCTTGAAGATGTTCACTTCACTAGGAATTTATGCAGAAAGTTTTGAAAGACCTTTCCTTGAGTGCACATCTGAATTCTATGCTGCTGAAGGCATGAAATACATGCAGCAATCGGATGTTCCAGATTACTTGAAGCATGTGGAGGTGCCTTTTGTTTTTCCTCTGATATTATCCGGGATTAAAGTGGAATATGAAAATCACTTTTGCTTTTATCTGCAGCTTTTATTTTATTTCTTTTACTTAATATTTGTTTACCCCTGGAACATTTGGTGGGTTACATGTTCCTGCAGTCAAGATTGAATGAAGAACAAGATCGATGTAATATTTACATTGATGCAAGCACTAAAAAGCCACTAATAGCAACTGCAGAAACGCAGCTACTTGAACGCCATATATCTGCAATACTTGATAAGGTGAAAATGCCCTTTAGTTATACATAGCTTCCTTCAAAAGTGCAATCTATTTTCATTGCTTGAATAATCATTTGTTTCTCTCTTCTGTCCAGGGGTTCATGATGCTGATGGATGGACATCGGATTAAGGACCTTCAGACAATGTACTCATTGTTTTTAAGGGTCAATGCCCTTGAGTCATTAAGGCAGGCCCTTAGCATGTACATCAGAAGAACCGGGCAGGGCATTGTCATGGACGAAGAGAAGGACAAAGATATGGTTTCCTCCCTGTTAGAATTTAAGGCTTCTCTTGACTCAATATGGGAAGAAAGCTTCTCCAAGAATGAAGGATTTTGCATCACCATAAAGGATGCATTTGAGCATCTAATTAATCTTCGCCAGGTTAGTCTGTTGCTCTGTTGGTCTGATCTTAATTCTTTCTAAAATTTGATTGTATTCATCAAGCTTATCACCTGTGTGCTGCATGAGATTACTACAAAATGTTTGAAATAACTATAAAGGTTCTTGAAAATTTTCTAAAAGAATAGAGAAAAAAATGAAATACTTTTTCACATACAATTTACAGTAAATTCTGGTAATCAAACCTCACCATTGTCATGTTGAAAGAAAATGGAAAGACGAGTAAAATAAAAGGTAAATGAGGAGTTAGGAAAGTAAACAACAATCAAATGAACATCGTTACTTGCCTTTTAGAAATACTAAAATGGAGATAAAAATATGAATGAAATTTTCCAGCAAATGATAGGTATTTTCAACCTTTTACTCCATACTTATGTCTATTGATTATGCATTGATTTTTTTTTTTTTGTTAAAAAGTAATTATTGGTACCTAAAAAGTTAATGCTGGTAAGAGAGGAAAAAATAGCGATTGAATTTTCCATGAATGTTCTAACATGTTTTCTTAAAATACTTTAAATGCCATAAAGGCAGGCTTAAATGTAATTGTTAAAGAAATGTCACCAAATGACTCTTAGTTAGCAGATCTGGTGAGGCTAAGGTAAAACTTTTCTGGGCTTCAGAAATGTCTGAAGTATTTTAATTGTTAAATTTGCAGCATACATACTGACATATCTGAAGTGGTTAATGGTAGAATTTGCAATATAAATGGACAATATTAGAGTGGTGAAAGTTAGATTAATTTAGCTTTAAATTTAATGCAGTGATTTGCATTTGCAGTGTTATTCAACAAAATGGCACATCTTTTATTGATAGAATCAGACTACTGTTCAATCAAAATTGGTGTTGGGATCATATGCTAGTTTTCTACCAAAAGTAACACATTAAGAAAATGTCCTGTGGTACAATTTATCATGCAGTATCTTTCCTTGGAAAATTGTAGAGTGGGATTCTCTGGGTAATTTGATGGAGAGAGAAAAAGTAGTTTGGTTGCTATTGCTCTCAGCTTCTTTTAGTCACTTTTGTTCCTTAAAAGTATAGAGCTTTGAATAATATAAGAAAAGCACCTATAGCTAGAAAGATTATGTGAACACCTAAAATTGGTGTCATTTTATTTCTATCTTACCGTACACAACAAAAAATGGAAAAGATTCTTCAAGAGTCTCAGGTCCTAGAAGTGCATGATAAATAACATCAAAGCCCAATATTGCTGAGGAAATTATGTGAAGCACACCTGATTCAAAGTATGGAAAGGTGCATATAACTTCCATGCCATGACCCACCCTCCAACCTAGAGTAGCTGGTGGGGATGTAAAATTAATCCTTGTTCATACACTGGCTTCTCCAGTATGAAATGGGCACTGGTTGAGGTGATCTTTCTTGAACAAAAAAAGAAAACATTAACCTCTTATAAAGGAATTGCTTTGTTTTTGGATCAAAGTAAGGTACCTGTGTTCAACCAAAAACAAAGGAACTTGAAGTCAAGTCTATCATGTAAAAATATAATTTTTTTAAACTGCAGTAGTTGGTTACCTAACAGTGCTTCTACTAGTGCTACTTTCATTTCAAACTATAGCTCAGTAGCTGCTGCTGCACATCCCTACACATCAATACTGAACAGGTGTTACAACTGCTTATTTATTGGTTAAGCTATGTCAGAAATAGCACTGTGTCAGGTAAGTGCTAAGGACTGTCGGAGCCTAGTTGTACACTTGAGCAAAGCAAGGCACATGCCTATAATACCTAATATATGATGGTTTTTCCCTTCTCTCTCTCGTTATTTTTTTGGGGTGGGGGAATCATAAATCGAATCTTTCCTCTGCTTACAAAATATCCTCCGTAAAACTTGTGTGGCCATAAGAATGTGGCTGAAAAGTCTCTAAAGTGTCTTTTTTTTTCTTGGTAGAAACCACTGTAGATCATAACTAATATCACCTAAACTTCTAAATATCTTTCACATAACCTTATAAAACTTGATATGAAAAAGAAATAGATGACATCTTCATCTAGCAAATGTTATTTTTTTTATTTTTTTTCCTGGTGCGTTTTGAGCAGACCCTTGTTCCTTGTTTATGGTGCCTCCCCTAGGTTTGTGCTTAGCACCTAAGGTGCACCATTAACAGCACTGGGGATAGGTTATGGGAAAATATAGAATTTCTAGGTTTTGATTTTGACCTAGGGGATCTCAAAGTAAAATGACTGGGTTATAAAAAGGCTATGGGTTAGAGACAAAATTGGGTCTTGCATGAAGCAAATATTTATCAGTGTCAGAAATTCCATTGAAGATGTTATGTATATTTTATTAGTTCAGAAAGAACAAGTTACAGTTGGCCAGTTGCCCAAGTCACTTATAATTTTATCAAATTGTTGTGTGGTTTTTTAAGTAGTAAGCCAAATGGGTCATCAGTGTTCTTCCATGTGTGTTTACCTTCCTTTCTTTAACTAATAAAATAAAATGTTCTTGTCTATAGTGTATTTCTTCTGAGTGTTTTTCCTATGCTTGTTCTTCCTTGTGGAAAGGTATTATCTCTTGCTCTGTAATGTCCTTCCAGCATTTCTAATTAGGAATGAACGAGACAAAGTTTCCTATAAGTTTTTCTGTATGTTTTTTAATCCCTTGGGAAAGCCTCCTTGATGCATAGCTCCCTTATCGATGCTAGAGGATATGCGTACATAATTCATCATTGAATTTGGATATATACCTCAATACTGTGCAGAAAAAAAGAAAAAGAAATAAAGAAACACTAAACTGTTTGGGTTAAGTGCTTGGTCCTTGTTATTTTCATCCTCATCCATGAATCAAAGTTACTATTTATGGCATTCTTTTCATTGGGGAGAAGCAGAGGTGGAGAGGAGAAAACAGCTGTCTGATTTCTTTATCGTGGGAAATTACATATTCAATAAATTGAGTTTTTTGAGTTCTACAATTTACATGTTTAATGATCAGCCAAGCATATCACATTGGAAGAACATTCATTTTTCTGTGAAGTAATCACAAGATAGCCATGGAAAAAAAACATTCTTCAAGCGTTTTTGTTTACTTGTTTTATTTTTTCGCTTAAATCAGCTTGAAGTTGCTTTAGTGAGATAAAATATCTTTAAACATGACAAGGACAGTGCTATTTTCACACCTATTGGGGCCCAAGCATGTAACAAGGCTAGGCAGCTGCTAAGTTGATGACCAACTGAAAAAATCCTCCTCGGCATTAGGCTGTAATTTGAAAAGAAGTTCATGATGTGTCTGTTGGAATTCATAGAAATGGGTATTTAGGCAATAATAGATTATTATTAGGGTGGTCATTGGGCTTTTGAAGATTGCCGTTCTTTTCCTTTTTTTTTTCTTAATGCTCTTCTTCTTTGTTGTGGTTCATATTATTAGATGTTTTGTATATACGCAAAAACCCCAGTAATGATATTCCATGTGACTTGTATTCTTTCAGTGCACAAGGAGGTTGCACGCTTTCCCTATGCTTTTATGATCATTAATTGACGTCAGAAAATACTAGTGATTTCTTATGGTTTACAATAGGACTAAAATATAAAGTTATATGATGCAACGTGTTGATTCCATTTGGAAGACATCCGAAATAACACAACCTCACACCCATGCCAAAACAAATGTATATCATTCTTGAGGGTGCTTTCTATGTTGTTTTTTCACTAGTTTCTGGTGATAGTTGATTTTGTCATGGAAATACAATTTAATCTTGCACAACTCTGTTTGTTGGCAAAAGATTTTGGTGCACACATGATATCTAATAGTTTGTCAACCGTAGATGATGAAATCCCATAAATTGCTGTTTTTCATTGTTCTATGTGTTTTATTAGTTGGCAGTCAATACTTATTCTATAGTGTTGTTTTTAACTTCCTAAATTTCTAATTTTGTTCTCCATTTGATAGAACCGTCCTGCTGAGCTGATTGCAAAGTTTTTGGACGAGAAGCTTCGTGCTGGGAATAAGGGTACTTCTGAGGAAGAGTTGGAGGGTACACTTGATAAAGTTTTGGTTTTATTCAGGTTTATTCAGGTAATCTTATGTGTCAATGAAGTCAGTGTTTTCGCTACTAGCTCACCAGGTTTTTCCTTACTATCATGTTTTTGGTATTGTACAAAACAAAATGATGCTGAGATACGTGCATCTTCTTTTTCTTTTGTTTTATGAAGGGTAAGGATGTCTTTGAAGCATTTTATAAGAAGGATCTTGCAAAAAGACTGCTGTTGCGAAAAAGTGCTTCTATTGATGCAGAGAAATCTATGATATCTAAGGTTAAGCACAACAACTTTTATGATTAAATGTTTTCTGAATCCTTTTCTTCTATCAATGAAATCAATATGTTTGTGTTGTCATTGCAGCTTAAAACTGAATGTGGTAGCCAGTTTACAAACAAGCTTGAAGGAATGTTTAAGGTCTGCACTATTTATACTAGTTCATCAACGACTCGTCTTTCTTCTACTTTTCTCACTGTAACTTCTAATTCGAGGATTGTAATTTATTGTTATACAACATAAATTTTGTGAAGCCCTCATGCCCCTGGCAATGCTTTCATGTCAAATACACTAACAGAGGTTGCAATAGTAATTGGATGAAGCTCAGATTAACACGGAGAAACTTTATATCCCTCACTCATTTTCAGTTTTCCCACATTACATGAGTGCATGTGCTACTTTTGCCTCTAACTCCCAATCCCTTGAACATTGCTTGCACGTGCATCTAAAACAGAAATAATTATAAAGATAAAAAGTAAATGTAAACTTTGATTCTCAATGTCTGTAAACACATTTCTTGACTGCTGAATGTGTGGTTTATATATACATAATATAACATGTCTGTTGAAATGGTTCATGATTGGACTCCATGAGTGACACAGGGTTGTGTCATTTCCTGAAGGTAGTTGAAATGTTAGGAGAATTAAAGTTTGAACTCAGTAACGTGCATGTACAATGATAAAATTGTTTCCCTGAGGAAAAAAAATGCATATTCTTGATGCTGGTTTCATACATGAATTTTTGTTTGTTGAATTTTATTTTTGGGAAGAAACCATTCCTTTGAATTTCTTAGATTTAGAATTGAGGTTCTATATGCCATTGTATCTATTAAATCCTAATATCCTCTTTCTTTCATTTAGTAACTTCATATGGATTACCGGTGATGAAGACAGCTACATTTTTATCATTTTCTTTGTCTTGGTGGTGCTTTTTCAGGATATTGAACTATCAAAGGAGATAAATGAGTCTTTCAGACAATCATCTCAGGCCAGGACAAAACTTCCATCAGGGATTGAAATGAGTGTACATGTTTTAACCACTGGGTTGGTTTTAGATCCTTCTTTTTTGTATTTGATGTAAAATTTGTATTTTTAGTTCCTTAATTCCTACAGAACTTTAATTTATTTGGTTGGCGGGAATGCAGGTACTGGCCCACATATCCACCCATGGATGTTAGGCTTCCTCATGAGCTGAATGTTTATCAGGTATTTTGCAAAAGGCCTAATGTTTCTCCCACATCTTCAGCAACTAAAATATTGAATGAACAATTGCCTTGTATATAGGATATATTCAAAGAATTCTACTTAAGCAAGTATAGTGGAAGGCGCTTAATGTGGCAAAACTCATTGGGTCATTGTGTATTGAAAGCTGAGTTTCCTAAAGGTAAAAAGGAGCTGGCAGTTTCTCTATTTCAGGTTGGTCTTTTTTAGTTTTCAATGCATTGCCCTTTACATTGTCTCTTACTATTCATTTGTTTTTATGGATGTGATCTGCGTAAGTGGGCATGTTCTAATTGTTTGCCATCTCATGCCTTCTACTCCAGACTGTTGTTCTGATGCTGTTTAATGATGCCCAAAAGCTTAGTTTTCAAGATATCAAAGACTCTACTGGCATAGAGGACAAGGAGCTTAGAAGAACTTTGCAGTCTCTGGCATGTGGAAAAGTTCGGGTTCTGCAAAAGGTAGGCAATGATTAACTGCATCGTGTGTGAGATCTTACAAATGCTGATAAAATTGTTAAATGTTGGGTTTTGCTCATCCCTTTTTTCCTTATTATAAAATTTATGGTTTACAGCTGCCCAAAGGGAGGGATGTGGAGGAGGATGATTCCTTTGTGTTCAATGAAGGATTTACAGCTCCACTCTATCGAATAAAGGTATCAGTTTCATACCTATCTACAGTCAAAATAGTTTTTTTTTTTTTTCCCTCCTACTTGCATGAGCATGACTAATGCAAAGAGTTGACCTTGTCAAGTAAAGTGCTTTTATAATTATTAAGGTACTTCCATGCTTTTTCTTTGCCAGTCGTATTTTGGATCTTTGAGGTAACACTTGTTTTGGGATGCAGGTCAATGCAATCCAGATGAAGGAAACTGTAGAAGAGAACACAAGCACCACTGAGAGAGTGTTTCAGGATCGTCAATACCAGGTTAACCTTCACTCATTTTTAATAAAATCAGTTTCTTGTAATGAAAATTCAACAAAGACGTGAAATTGCTGGATGTAATATTTGTGATACTGCCTAATATGTTACAGGTTGATGCTGCAATTGTTCGGATAATGAAGACAAGGAAAGTGCTCAGTCACACGCTTCTTATAACTGAACTATTCCAGCAGGTAAATCTGCTTCATTTTATTTTTCTGGAGTAGGGATGAATCCAGATTTTGTGGGTTACTGATCATCTCTTTGTTTTATTTTATGAAACGTCACCTAAATGTACTGTGATTGGTCCCTTTGGTAGATGAATGAAATTGGGAGGCAAACTTTACCCAGTTCTGAAACTTTCTTGCTGGATATTGATATTTATGAAACAAATATTTTATGTTGCAAACAGCTGAAGTTTCCTATAAAGCCAGCTGATTTGAAGAAAAGGATAGAAAGCCTTATCGACAGGGAATACCTGGAGCGAGACAAGAACAACCCTCAAATATACAATTACTTGGCCTAACACACTGCCACACCAATTCTGTCCTTGTAAATGGCACGGGAAACTTCCGTCCCATCCAAGAGGCAGGTGTTCCCTCGTGGTCAGATTAATGTACAGTATGTAGTTTATTTTTGCTGCAATCAACACTGTAGTTGTAAATCGTATTCTGCCGCAGTCCATTACTTGCTCTGCTGTTATATGTTCTCTGAGTCGCCTGAGATAAAGGGGGGAATTTGATTCAAAAGACAAGGGGAAATGAAGCTCCGCTCCCAGGAGTGGCTTATGCGAGAGACAGGAGAGGTGAGAAGCAAACTGGCATTTTCACCAGCCATAATAAGAATGATGGAGCTTTAATAGGACTGGGGATGATGCATGTTTACTTACACCTCGAACTTTACGATTGATGTTCAAATCGAGCTCATGGTTTTATTCTTATTCAACAGCTGTTGTTGCATTTGAAGGCATAGTTCTCATGTTGCCCTTTGTTCTGATTTTACTACCTTGGTTCCTTTAATTTCATCTTAAATTTTATAGGTAGCTTCACCCGTATAAATCCTATTATCAATATAGTCCCAAACCTTGTTCAATTGTTACTGATCGATTCAATCTAATTCGCACATTTTCTGTGCTCGTTGATTCCTCGTAAAGGCTCCGAAACAAGCTCAGCTAGTCGTGACGTGCAACTTAATAGGTGGGCTTAGGCGTTGAGTATAACGAAACTAACTTTGTTTGACACAACAAGATATGAACATGTGTTTGCGCCTAAATTAAGGTTTTTTTTTTTTAAAAAAAAAATGATGGACGTAAGATATTTGCCGATTTTGTGTCCGAGCGTTAAATTCTAACATGAAAGGCCTAGCCATAGCGCCATGCAGAATGAACAGTTTCCATTATCTTCTAGGTTTTGCGAGTTTGCTTGGAATTTACATGATTGATCATGTTTTAATTTGTTCATTGAGGAAAAATTCCAATTCTTATGGTCATCCACGGATATGTTTTCCTTCTATAGTGTGTTAAGGTGTTATAGTTGAGTGATAAATTAAGTAGAAGGTGCTTGGATTACAAGAGTCGAACGCGAAATATCAGAGGTGGTGTTAAGGTATGATTTTCTCGACTAAATCTTCTTCAGCAAGTTGAACTAAATTTTATTTTCTTCAGCAAGTCCCACTTATAGATTTGATCTAAAATCTTCTTTGAAGCAAATGTGCTTCTTTTACTAGTAGTTTTACAACACCTGTGCAGAAAAGCAAATAAGACGGATAGAACTTTTAATATTTTTCTATTTAAAAATATATTAAAATAATATTTCTCTGTTAAAATTTATTTTTTACATTAATATAACACTTGAAAAAACAACAATTTGCGATTACTGATAAAATTAATTTTACACACAAGCAAAAAACCCTTCAAATTACTCGGGCACACCACAATACCAAACTGGATCAGGAGTGTTAGTCCCATACAAAAAGCCGAAAAAGAAAGACAAAAGTAGTTTAAAATAACGGCAATCCAAGAAAAGACTTTTAAAACTAAGAATCAGACAGCCTCTCGTTTTGCTGCTGAAGAAACCGAGGCGATGGAAGAATTAGAGTCAGGCCGTAGATTCGGTTGTTGTTGGATATCAGTTTGGTGGGTTAATTGGGACGCGAATCTCATCATCGTCAGGGTCATAATCAGGATTGAGAGATCGATCGATGGCTTCACGGCCCTTGTTGAGGCATGGCTTGCAAGCAATCTCTATTGCTATCCAACCCAGAACCACTCCTGCTATTGCTATCAATGCACTTGTCACTGCAGCCATTGATTTTCTCTGCTCCTGTCCTGCCCACTTTTGTTCTCTCTCCACAATTTCTTGCCTGAGAGAGGATATATATATATAATTTTTTACCTGATGTCCTCCTGTTTGGGTTTTGCCGTTAACTATATAGATGGCCCGTGTGTTGCCGTGGATTGATTAATTGTTTTTGTAATATAAAAAAAACAAATTGAAGCGTTGCGATTATATTTTAAAATATAAATTTTATGATATCATAAAAAAAATTAAAAAAATAACAATCAGTGCAAAACTAAGAGAGTTATCAAAATTTGTGAGTAGGATATTATTACGGATAAGATAATCTAAAAGAATGCATTTAAAAAAAATAAAAAAATAAAAAAAAAACAACTTAAAAAAAACCCTAGCCATATAGATAAATTTTCATCTATAGCATGAGATAAAAATAATTTGATTGAAAAAAAATCAAAGAAAATAATGAATTTTTTTTTAAAAAAAACAAACAACCTAAAATGATATAATTGAGGGGAAAAAAGCGACATTAATCTACGTAAATTTTTTAAACTTATAACCTTACGTACTGATTAATCTGGAAGCATCATATTTGAAAAACAACTATTTTAAAACCCAGGTTGACCCGTGACCCTCATCTTAAACCAGGCCATGTTTCAAAAGAAATTAGAGAAAAATTGATCAAATGTAAGGTACTCAATAACTTGAATTGGCACATGTTTTGGTTAACTAGGGAAAAATCAAGTCAAAACAGGGTTAAAATCTATTGATTATTTTTCTTTTTATTTTTTTTTCAAAATTATATCATTTTAATTTTTTTTATAAACAAAAATATTTCATTTGTTTAGGTTAATTTTAGCTAAACCACTAAACCCACGACTTGTAAATTGTTTTAGATTGATTTTTGAGTAGGGCCTATAAACAATAAGAAAAACCTAGAAAATCAAATCTTAATAAATAAAATATTGAATGATGAAATAAAATATATTGAAAGATAGAAAAATAAAAATTAAGAGAATAATTAGAAAAAAAAAAGTTAAGAGGACAAACAAATTTTTCGAATTAAAGGGTAAAATTGAAAAAAAATTAAATTAACAAATAAATCTAAAAAAAATAAATAATACCAATTTCCATTGAGTTCAATGATGATGGATGAAATTTTTTTAAAATGATTAAAATGACTAAAGCTAACTTGACCCAACTTTTAGAATTTATGACACATATCATGAGGTTGTATTAAATATTAAAGTCAAACTTGAAAAAGTAATTATGTAAAATTCCTAACTAACCAACATAATTAGGGATACATTTAAAAAAAGTGATTTTAAAAAATATAAATTTAAAAAGAAATAGAATCAAATTTGAAAACAAAAAACCAAAATATACAGGATGACATTGAAAAAACATTTCAATAAAAAAAATAATAAGAACAATTACAGATAACAATCAAAATAAAGAGAATTATATTTAATATAAAAATAAAATATCAATAGATGAAATTAAAAGATAAATTAATTCAACAAAAAGATTCAAAACCATATACTTTATAATGAAAAGAATGAATACTAAATCTAATATAAAAATCAAGTGTAAAAGGGTGAATTTAATAAAAAATTGATAAATAATTTAAGATCAAATATATTGCAATTAAAAAAAAAAAGAAACAAATCTGATATAAAAATTAAGTGTGAAATAATGAAATTAAAAAACAAATTCACTCAATAAATAATTCAAGGCTAAATGTATTGCAATCAATATCATGAGAACCTAATTTGACTTAACAAACAAACTGATAGACTTTTTTGTTTTTTTTATAATGGCTACATGGTTTTCTAGGAGGTGACAGGAGAAAGAGGGAAGGAGGGTGATACGACCAAAAAATTGATGTTTTCTCCCAAGTATAGGAGTGTCGAAGTAATGAATAACCCGACAAGACTGGAATCGAACCACATGGAGGTTAATTGTACAAATTATAAATAATAACAACAACAACAACAATAGAATAACAACAATAGTAACAATAACAACAACAATAACAATAATAATAATAATAGTAGTAATAATAATAATAATAATAATAATAATAATAATAAAGAGCGAGAAGAAGAAGAAGAAGAAGAAGAAGAAGAAGAAGAAGATGAGAACTTGGAGATGAAATATTAATGTAAGAATTAAACGATGATAATAATAAATGTCAAGGTTAGAGGATTCAGTAATGATATATCAAACAAGTATAGTATAAACTCTTATTATTCAATTAGAAACCATACATAAAGGAGGTTTCAATCAGATCATATATTGTTAACATGATTACATTAGTCATCTTATTCAATTAATGCTAATATTTATAAATTTCGTCAAGCATTCATGATTATAACTTATGTTAACAACAAATCAAGTTCCTTTCATAGCTCAGGTGTCAGTTGTACCATACAGTATGAATTATGAAAGTGCCAAGCATTTGTTGTACCAAGTGTTATACAACATAAATCAAGATTAGTCATTTAACAAGTAAAGTATTAAAGAGTAAACAAGATAACAAATACAAAACATGTTAGTATCAAACATTAAAGTCCATATTAAGTTTACGCTATACTTATTCTTACACCATTAGTGTAACCTTTTCACCTTGAAATAATAAACTTAGCTAGACATAATGAAAGAAAGAAAAATAAATAAACAAAATAAGAACATAAATAAGATAAAAGTTAATTAAGTAAATGAAAGGAAATGAAAGACATAAACTTGATATTAATGAAAGCAAAGCATAAGCAATACAAAAAATACAAAGAGAGAAAGCTCTAGCATGATCTTGATATGGAAATCAAGATGCCTAAATGCATGGCAAATGCCTCCTTTTATAGCTAAAATTGGGAACTATTGATTTGATGACTAATTGATGAGTGGGTGACTAACTCTTGACTTGGTGACAATCCTTATCTTCTCTTGTCTGCCCAAAATATCATTGATAATGTCAAAATTAGAGCCATTGGAAACATCAAAGTTGTAGAAAATTGTCTCAGCTTTCTTGTGTAAAAAATTCAGCTCATTTGGAATTCTAGAACTCCAGATATGGGCTAAACACTGAACAGTGCTCGGGTTGGAAGACAGATTCAGACTTCTTTATTGTTGCTCCAATTTGGATTTGAAAATGGCCTTTTTAGATATTGGGCTCCATATGAAAGTTGTAGGCCCATGTCTTACCTTTCCATCCATATAAAGTGGACCTAAATATGAGATCTACAACTTTGGATATGACCCAATTACCAAACAGTATTCCGGTTTGGATTGCACCAGCATCTCTTTTCTAAGTTTGGCCATCTCTTTGTTCGTTCAATTTCAGTTCTTAAAGTCATTAATCAATCCTTTTATTTATGTGATAGGCCTGTATTTAAAATAAATTTTTACCATAAATTAAAGGTATCTTATATTATTAGACATGTTATTATAAAACATGCTTTAGTTAAGGAGTTATTGATACTTCAAGTGCAAAATGATGATATAAAATCTTGATAAAAATGCACTTTTAAGTACTAATCAGAGGGAAAAATCCCAAGTTGTAGCTTCTTCATGTGCTATCTTTGCATATGCACCTCATCATCGTGATGGTTGACACGACCAAAAGATTGATGTCTTTTTTTAAGTGCAGGAGTGTCGAAGTAATAAATAACTTGGCAAAACCAAGGTCGAACCACATGGAAGTTAATTTTATAAGTTATAGATAACAATAATACACCAACAATAATAATAACAATAACAACAACAACAACAATAACAACAACAACAATAATAACAACAACAACAATAATAATAATAGTTGTAATAGTAATAATAATAATAATAATAATAATAATAATCATCATCAAGAAGAAGAAGAAGAAGAAGAAGAAGAAGAAGAAGAAGTTAATGAGAATTTTGAGATGGAAGATTAACGTAAGGATTAAACAATGATAACAACAAATGTCAAGGTTAGAGGATCCACTATGGTATGTCAAACAAGTATAGTATAAACTCTTATTATTCAATTTGAAACCACACACAAAGGAGGTTCCAATCAGATTATAAATTATTAACATGATTACATTAGTTAACTTATTCGATTAATGTTAATACTTGTAAATCTTGTCAGACATTCATGATTATAACTTATGGTAACAGCAAATCAAGTTCCTTTTATAGTTCAAGTATCGGTTATACCATACAGTTTGGGTTATGAGAATGCCAAGTATTTGTTGTACCAAGTGGTATACAACATAAATTTAGATTAACCATCTAACAAGCAAAGTATTAAAAGTGAACATGATAAGAAATACAAAACATGTTAGTATCAAACATTAAGGTTCATGTTGAGTTTACACTATACTTATTCTTACACCATTAATGTAACCTTTTCACCTTGACATAATAAACTTAAACCTTGACATAATAAACTTAACACTATTAGTGTAACATTTTCACATTGACATAATGAACTTAACTAGACATAATGAAAGAAAGAAAAATAAATAAACAAAATAAGAACATAAATAAGATAAAAGTTAACTAAGTAAAGGAAAGGAAATGAAAGGCATAAACTTGATATTAATGAAAGCAAAACTTAAGCATTACAAAAATACAAAGACGGAAAGCAAGTGATTTGGAAACCAAGATGCCTAAATGTATGACAAATGCCTCTTTTTATAGGCCAAAATTGGGAAATATTGATTTGATGACTAGCTGATGAGTGGGTGACCAACTCTTGACTTGATGACAATCCTTATCTTCTTTTGTCTGCCCAAAACATCATTCATAATGTCAGTATTGATGCCATTTAAAAATATAAAAGTTGTAGAAAATTATCTCAGCTTTTTAAAAAAAAAACATGAAGGTTATTTGGCTTTTAGAGCTCCAGATATGGGCAAAAAACTAAATAGTATTCGGGTTGTAGGACAGATTCAAACTTCTTTATTGTTGTTATAATTTGGACTTGAAAATGACCTTTTTAAATATTGGGCTCCATATGAAAGTTGTAGGCATATGTCTTACCTTTCCATCCATATAAAGTAGATCTAAATCCAAGATCTTCAACTCTAGATATGACCTAATTACTGAATAGTATTTTGGTTTGGACTGTACCAACATCTCTTTTCTAAGTTTGACCATCTCTTTGTCCTTTCAATTTCAGTTCTTAAACTTATCAATCAATCCTTTTATTTATGTGATAGACTTGCATTTAAAATAAGCATTTACCATAAATTAAAGGTATCTTATATTATTAGATATGTTATTATAAAACATGCTTTGGTTTAGGAGTTATTGATACTTTAAGTGCAAAATGATGATATAAAACCTTGATAAAAATACACTTTTCAGTATTAATCACACCTCCAGTAGCTTATTACTAGTCCTTAGTAATGATAGCATTAAAATAGAAAAACAATTTACAAATTCCATAAAGCAAGGTATTCATCATTCAACTTTCATTAATCTATCCGGATAAACAAACTTTCATTAAATTTATATATCTGCTCAATATCTCTTAAAAAAATATTAATAAACCTTTCTTTTGTGCTCAATATATCAACATATAGTTATAGGGCTTTAATTAGAAGAAAACAAAATTCTTGTTCTAATGTTTAAGGTTAACTTTCTTGGGTTGAGATTTTTTTTCTTTTATTTTTTTACATTTTTAAATATATATACATGCAACTTAAAACACAATGCATCTTTAACTCATGTAATGAGCTTTTAGCTAATGAATCCTAAACCAATTGGTCTTAGGGCATTAAGTTTTGATATACTGACACGACTAAAAGATTGATGTCTTCTCCCAAGTGCAGGAGTGTCGAAGTAATAAATAACCCGGCAAGACCGGGTCAAACCACAGGGAGGTTAATTGTACAAATTATAAACAACAATAATAGCAATAACAACAATAATAACAACAACAATACAATAACAATAACAATAACAATAACAACAACAATTATAATAATAATAATAATAATAATAATAATAATAATAATAACAACAATATCAACAACAATAACAATAACAACAACAATTATAATAATAATAATAATAATAATAATAGTAATAGTAGTAGTAGTAGTAGTAGTAGTAATAATAATAATAATAATAATAATAATAATAAAGAAGAAGAAGAAGAAGAAGAAGAAGATGAGAACTTTGAGATGGAATATTAACGTAAAGATTTAACAACAATAACAATAAATGTCAAGGTTAGAGGATCCACTAATGGTATGTCAAACAAGTATAGTATAAACTCTTATTAGTCAATTGGAAACCACACACAAAGGAGGTTCCAATCAGATTATAAATTGTTAACATGATTACATTAGTCATCTTATTCAATTAATGCTAATACTTGTAAATCTCGTCAAGTATTCATGATTATAACTTATGTTAACAACAAATCAAGTTCTTTTCATAGCTCAAGTGTCGGTTATATCATACAGTATGGGCTATGAAAGTGCTAAGCATTTGTTGTACCAAGTGTTATATAACATAAATCAAGATTAGTCATTTAACAAGCAAAGTATTAAAGAGTGAACAAGAATACAAATACAAAACATGTTAGTATCAAACATTAAAGTCCATATTAAGTTTACACTATACATATTCTTACACCATTAGTGTAACCTTTTCACCTTGACATAATAAACTTAGCTAAATCAGTTATATAAAGTAGACCTAAATCAGAAATCTATAGCTCTAGATATGACCCAATTACCGAACAATGTTCTGGTTTGGATTGCACCGACATCTCTTTTCTAAGTTTGGCCATCTCTTTATCCTTTCAATTTCAGTTCTTAAATTCATCAATCAATCCTTTCATTTATGTGATAGGCCTGCATTTAAAATGAACATTTACCACAAATTAAAGGTATCTTATATTATTAGATATATTATTATAAAACATGCTTTAGTTAAGGAGTTATTGATACTTCGAGTGCAAAATGATGATATAAAAACTTGATAAAAATGCACTTTTAAGTACTAATCACATACCAATGCGAGCTTAGTAATTCGGGTTGCCGATAATGATACGTAGATAGTGCAATATTTGATTTTTTTAAGCTTTTCTCCTCAACCTATGTAACAAGCGTTGGGCCAATAGCTCCTAAGTCAGTTCACTTTAGGGTATTAGGTGCTAAAACACCCCTCGGGGTTAATTGCTTAGGTTATGGAGGCTACAAAACCAAACTTATCTACTGATTAGTACTTAAAAGTGCATTTTTATCATGGTTTTATATCATTATTTTGCACTTGAAGTATCAATAACTCCTTAACTAAAGCATGTTTTATAATAATATATCTAATAATATAAGATACCTTTAATTTGTGGTAAATGTTCATTTTAAATGCAGGTCTATCACATAAATGAAAGGATTGATTGATGACTTTAAGAACTTAAATTGCAAGGATAAAGAGATGGCCAAACTTAGAAAAGAGATGTCGGTGCAATCCAAACCAGAACACTGTTCGGTAATTGGGTCATATCTTATAGATCTCAGATTTAGGTCTGGTCCAATTTATATGGATGGAAAGGTAAGACATAGGCCTACAACTTTCATATGGAGCCCAAGATCTAAAAAGACCATTTTCAAGTCCAAATTATAGCAACAACAAAGAAGCCCGAATCTGTCCTCCAGCCTGAGCACTGTTTAGTATTTTGGCCATATCTGGAGTTCTAGAAGTCCAAATGAGCTGAATTTCTTACATAAGTTATAATCATGAATGCTTGATGAGATTTACAAGTATTAGCATTAATCGAATAAGATGACTAATGTAATCATGTTAACAATCTATAATCTGATTGGAACCTCCTTTATGTGTGGTTTCCAATTGAATAATAAGAGTTTATATTATACTTGTTTGACATAACATTAGTGGAATCTCTAACCTTGACATTTATTGTTATCGTTGTTAAATCTTTACGTTAATATTCCATCTCAAAGTTCTCATCATCTTCTTCTTCTTTTTCTTTATCATTATTATTATTATTATTATTATTATTATTATTAGTATTACTACTATTATTATTATTATTATTATTATTATTGTTGTTGTTGTTGTTGTTGTTGTTGTTGTTGTTACTATTATTATTGTTGTTATTGTTATTGTTATTGTTGTTGTATTATTCTTATTTATAATTTGTACAATTAACCTCCCTGTGGTTCGACCCCAGTCTTGCCGGGTTATTTATTACTTCGACACTCCTGCACTTGGGAGAAGACATCAATCTTTTCGTCGTGTCATGTTTTTGGCGCCGTTGCCAGGAAGGTAAGTTCTTGTATAAATTATAGTAGTTATTTTATTTTATTTTTTCACTTTTCTTGTATATAACTTTGTTTCTTTTCTCTTGTTTCTTCTTCTTTTGTTTTCTTCTTCCTGTTATTCTATTCCTACACGTGCATGAGAGTGTGGTCACGTACATCAAGTGGTAGACTTTGTAGGATATCCTCATCATTTTCAGAAAATATGGCCGAAGAAGATAATCAATCACTTCATAATGTGAATAATGAGAATAACCGTGCTAGAACACTTAGAGACCACATGAATCCCACAAGAACAAGTGCACCATCATGCATAGTTTTTCCTCCTGATGCATCTTATTTTAATTTTAAACCAGGTATTATTCAACTTTTACCTTCTTTTCATGGCTTAGAATTGGAAAATCCATACTTGCATTTAAGGGAATTTGAGGAGGTCTGCAACACATATAATAATTTAAATTGTAGCAAGAACACCATCAGATTAAACCTTTTTCCTTTTTCATTAAAAGATAAAGCTAAAACTTGGCTACAAAATTTAAGATCAGGATCCATTCGTGCTTGGGATGAAATGCAACAACAGTTTTTAAAGAAGTTTTTCACATCTGATAGAACAAACTCTTTCAAAAGACAAATCACCATTTTACCAATGTTGGGATAGGTATCGAGACTTGCTTAGTACTTGCCGTCATCATGGTTTTGAAACATGGAGATTGGTTTCACATTTTTATGAAGGGTTAACACCTAGAGATAGGCAAATGGTTGAATTGATGTGCAATGGCTTTTGAAGATAAAGACCCTGATGAAGCAATGGAGTACTTAGACTTATTAGCTAAAAATGCTCAAAATTAGGACACCCGGGTACTTATGAGGCACTAAGTAAAAGTCAACCTCATACATTTAGTGGAGGTATATACAACCTTAGGGAAGATCATGACCTTCAAGCCAAGTTTGCATCTTTAGCTAGAAAAGTCGAGGCACTAGAATTGAAAAAGAGTGTTCAATTAAAATCTGTTGAAAACATTGGGTGTCAAATATGTGAAACAAATAAACACTTAACCAATAACTGTCCAACCTTGCCTTCTTTTAAGGAATGTCTCCATGAACAAGCCCATCCTTTAAATAGTTTCGAAAGGCCCAATCACAACCCATACTCACAAACATACAATCCTGGTTGGAGAAATCACCCAAATTTTAGTTGGAAGAGTGACAACAACAATGCACAAACTTCACAACCACCATTTCAAGCACACCATAATTTCCAAAATTCTTATGGATATGCACCTCCTTATGCTCCACCTTGACACGACTAAAAGATTGATGTCTTCTCCCAAGTGCTGGAGTGTCGAAGTAATAAATAACCCGGCAAGACCGAGGTCGAACCACAGGGAGGTTAATTGTATAAATTATAAATAACAATAATACAACAACAATAACAATAACAATAACAATAACAACAATAATAATAGTAATAACAACAATAATACTACTACTAATAATAATAATAACAGTATTAGTAGTAGTAGTAGTAATATTAATAATAATAATAATAATAATAATAATAATAATAATAATAAAGAAAAAGAAGAAGATAAGAACTTTAAGATGAAATATTAACGTAAAGATTTAACGACGATAACAATAAATGTCAAGGTTAGAGGATCCACTAATGGTATGTCAAACAAGTATAGTATAAACACTTATTAGTTAATTGGAAACCACACACAAATGAGGTTCCAATCAGATTATATATTGTTAACATGATTACAGAGGTTCCAATCAGATTATAGCACACACAAAGGAGGTTCCAATCAGATTATATATTGTTAACATGATTACATTAGTCATCTTATTCAATTAATGCTAATACTTGTAAATCTCGTCAAGCATGCATGATTATAACTTATGTTAATAACAAATCAAGTTCCTTTCATAGCTCAGGTGTCGGTTATACCATATAGTATGGGCTATGAAAGTTCCAAGCATTTGCTGTACCAAGTGTTATACAACATAAATCAAGATTAGTCATTTAACAAGCAAAGTATTAAAGAGTGAACAAGATAACAAATACAAAACATGTTAGTATCAAACATTAAAGTCCATATTGAGTTTACACTATACTTATTCTTACACCATTAGTGTAACCTTTTCACCTTGACATAATAAACTTAACTAGACATAATAAAAGAAAGAAAAATAAATAAACAAAATAAGAACATAAATAAGATAAAAGTTAATTACGTAAAGGAAAGGAAATGAAAGGCATAAACTTGATATTAATGAAAGCAAACCATAAACAATACAAAAAATACAAAGAGAGAAAGGAAGAGCATGATCTTGATCTAGAAACCAAAATGCCTAAATGCATGGCAAATGCCTCCTTTTATAGGCCAAAATTGGGAACTATTGATTTGATGACTAATTGATGAGTGGGTGGCCACCTCTTGACTTGGTGACAATCCTTATCTTCTCTTTTCTGCCCAAAACATCATTGATAACGTCAAAATTGGAGCCACTTGAAAACATGAAAGTTGTAGGCAATTGTCTCAGCTTTCTTATGTAAACAATTCAGCTCATTTGGACTTCTAGAACTCCAGATATGGCAAAAATACTGAACAATGCTCGGGCTGGAGGACAGCTTCGGGCTTCTTTGTTGTTGCAATAATTTGGACTTGAAAATGGCCTTTTTAGATCTTGGACTCCATATGAAAGTTGTAGGACTATGTCTTACCTTTCCATCCATATAAAGTAGACCTAAATCTGAGATCTATAGCTCCAGATATAACCCAATTATCGAATAATATTCCGGTTTGGATTGCATCGACATCTCTTTTCTATTTTGGGTCATCTCTTTGCCCTTGCAATTTAAGTTCTTAAAGTCATCAATCAATCCTTTCATTTATGTGATAGGCCTGCATTTAAAATGAACATTTACCATAAAGTAAAGGTATCTTATATTATTAGATATATTATTATAAAACATGCTTTAGTTAAGGAGTTATTGATACTTCAATTGCAAAATGATGATATAAAACCATGATAAAATGCACTTTTAAGTACTAATCACACCCTCCAACCAGCTTATTACTAGTCCCTAGTAATCAAAGCGTTGAAATAAGAAAAACAATATGCAAATTCCACAAAGCAAGGTATTCATCATTTAACTTCCATTAATCTATCCAGATAAACAAACTCTCGTTAAATTTATATACCTGCTCAATACCTCTTAACAAGATATTCATAAACCATTCTTTTGTGCTCAATGTATCAACATATAATTATGGGGCTTTTCTTGGAAGAAAAAAATTTTTTTGTTCTAATGTTTAAGGTTAACTTCCTTGGGTTGGGATTATTATTTTTGTCTTTTTTTTTCTTTTTTTTAAATATATATACATTTAATTTAAAAACATCGTGCATCTTTAACTCATGTAACGAGCTTTCGGCTAATGACTCCCGGACCAGTTGGTCTTAGGGCATTAGGTGTTCAGACACCCCTACGAGCTTAGTAACTCGGGTCGCAGATACTGATATGTAGATAGTGCAATGTTTGATTCCCTTAAGCTTTTCTCCTCAACCCATGTAACAAGAGTTGGGCCAATAGCTCCCAAGTCAGTTGACTTTAGGGTATTAGGTGTTAAAACACCCCTTCGGGCTTAATTGCTTAGGTTAGGGAGGCTACGAAACCAAACTTATCTACATTTTTATTATTATCATTTTTTTCTCTTTTTTTTCTTTTTTTTTTAATTATATACAATACCTTTCCCTTAGTTGTTACCTTTAACAAAAGAACATAAATAATGTAATAATCCAATGTGCAACCCACAATCATATGTTAAAGTGTGTGTGTGAAAATTAAGGTTTAAGAATACATGTTAAATGAGTATATGAGTAGAATTAAGTGATAATAATGCTAGAGTTTGTAAATCTGAATATTTCAAGAAGTATTATGATAGACCTTGTTACGAATGATTACTAAGATACGTCTCAAGAGTCATAAAAAGTTTTCCTTACTCTGCCATCATAGTAACAACAATTTTGCACATGCTTTATGAAATAGAAAATAATTTTTTTTTTTTATCAAATACTACCCTCCCCCCCAACCAAAACGAGACATTTTCCTCAATGTTTTAAGGTAGAAAGATAGAGTATAGAAGATATCACCTGAAATAATGAACACTGACAAACCTGAAATACACTGAAACAAAAATAAGAAATAACAAAACACAAATATTATGCTATTAATAAAACCAAAAGACACAAGTTTTTACAAACTAAAACTCAAATCGCAGTTGTGATTGTGGCTCACATCTTCCCTTGGTTTTACATCCAAGAACGGCTTAAACGCCCTCTATGGGTTGGGGATAAGCTTCCCATCTAGTTTTTTTAAAAACCGGCAAACAGGGTCTTTTTTTAGTTAGATTCCAAAGACTATGTCGAGCATGTTCCTTATGGAATATTGGCCATAAATCATGAATTGAACGATGCTTATCTCGACTATGATGAGACTTAAGAGTCAATAGAAGATTATCTAAAGACTCTCTGTGTTTTGAAATAAATCCCACCTTTTGACAATTTTCATAGGTTTTGCGGAATGCATGTGATTCCTTGAATATGGTGGGCCAATAAAATCCGTTTTGTAAGATTTCTACAATCCTCTTTTTTGATGAGAAATGATCCTCACGTGGCTTAGAGTGACAAAATTTAATGAAATTACTTACCTCATTGTCAAGAATGCATTTTTGAAATATTTGATCAGGATAATAATTGAATAAGTAGGGGTCATCCCAGTAAATGTTTTGCATGTTGCTCAAAAAGTTTCTTTTGTCTTCGGTATTCTAGTGAGCTGGCAAAAATCCTGAAGCAAGAAAATTGATATGTTTAGCAAACCAAGGCATTGAACTAAGAGAAAGTAGAGATTTATCAGGAAAAGAATAATTGATTGGTGTGATGTCGGGTGTCGAATTTGTTGTCACTTTTGATAAAAGATCCGCATCAATATTTTCGGTGCCTTTTTCATCATCGATGTCTTCCTGATTGGTCATGGCATGAGGAAATGGAAGTGCTAGCAGGGAATCAGTCTTTTCCTTGCAATATTCATATTCAACCCCTTCCTTACCTATAGAGATTGACTCATCATCTTTCTCACAAGGTTCAAGAATGGGTTTTTGAATAACCTTACCACTGTGAAGAGTGATGACTGATTTGACTTGATCCATGTGTTGACTTCCAGAACTACTTGCATTTGCATTGTATTACCCCTTGGGATTTTGCTGTGGTTGAGATGGAAACTTACCTTTCTCTTGAAAATTGAGAGTAGAAGTGAATTTTGCAAGAGTATCTTTAAAATCTGTTATGCTTTGAGCAAGTTGAGTGTTGATTGTCTCTTGCTTTTCAATGAATGCATACAAAGTTTCCTCAAAATTTCTTGTAGGAGGTGGAGCATAAGGAGGTACATATCCGTGAGAATTTTGAAAATTATGTGTGGAGCATAAGGAGGTGCATATCCATGATAATTTTGGAAATTATGGTGTGCTTGAAACTGTGGTTGTGAAGTTTTTGCATTGTCACTCTTCCAACTGAAATTTTGGTGATTTCCCCAACCAGGGTTGTATGTTTGCAAATATGGGTTATGATTGGGCCTTTCGAAACTGTTTAAAGCATGGGCTTGTTCATGGAGACATTCCTTAAAAGAAGGCAAGGTTGGACAGTTACTAGTTGAGTGTTCATTTGTTTCACATATTTGACATACAATGTTTTCAATAGATTTAAATTGACCACTCTTTTTCAATTCTAGTGCCTCGACTTTTCTAGTTAAAGATGCAAACTTGGCTTGAAGGTCATGATCTTCCCTAAGGTTGTACATACCTCCACTAGATGTATGAGGTTGAGTTTTACTCGGTGCCTCATAAGTACCCGCGGTGTCCCAATTTTGAGCATTTTCAGCTAACAAGTCTAAGTACTCCATTGGTTCATCAGGGTCTTTATCTTCAAAAGTTCCATTGCACATCAATTCAACCATTTGTCTATCTCTAGGTGTTAACCCTTCATAGAAATGTAAAACCAATCTCCATGTTTCAAAACCATGATGAGGGCAAGTACTCAGGAAGTCTCGATACCTATCCCAACATTGGTAAAATGTTTCTCCTGGTTTTTGAGTGAAAGTGGTGATTTGTCTTTTGAAAGAGTTTGTTCTGTGAGATGGAAAAAACTTCTTCAAAAACTGTTGTTGCATTTCATCCCAAGCACGAATGGATCCTGGTCTCAAATTTTGTAGCCATGTTTTAGCTTTATCTTTTAATTGAAAAGGAAAAAGCTTTAATCTGATGGTGTTCATGCTACAATTTAAATTATTATATGTGTTGCAGACCTCCTCGACCTTGCAATTTAAGTTCTTAAAGTCATCAATCAATCCTTTCATTTATGTGATAGGCCTGCATTTAAAATGAACATTTACCACAAATTAAAGGTATCTTATATTATTAGATATATTATTATAAAACATGTTTTAGTTAAGGAGTTATTGATACTTCAAGTACAAAATGATGATATAAAACCATGATAAAAATGAACTTTTAAGTACTAATCAACACACCATTTTGGCTTAAGCACACACCACACATGCTGTAACAACCCCATCATGTAAACTGTCATAAAGTTCCAGCAGAGCACACACATTGAAACCATCAATTTCAGCAAATAATCCTTCAACAAATCCCAGCAGAACACACACATTCATGCTGGCCAACCCTATAGTTAAAGCCAACCCTCTACCAAGATTTGTTATTTCCATTTTATTCATTTTTCTTTGTTAGATGTTTTGAAATTGGCCTCATTTCATTTCTATTTCCTTGTCCTCTTAGTTAATTTTAGTTTCCATCATAGCTAGCTTAGGTCTTAGGTTAATTTTCTTAGGGTCTTCTTCTTTATTTTTGGTTCTAGGTTTTATAGAGAAGAGGAAGGGTGTTTTATGACCCATACGTTTCGAATCTAACTAAGTTTGAGGAAGGTTTGACAGTATTCTTCCTCCTCTCCCGCTGGTTCTCCTCCTTTTTCTTCCTCTCATGTTTTCTAGCCCCCATTTGTAGGCTACTAGCCCTACTCGTTGTAAGATTTTCAAGCGTCTAATGAAGCAAGGAGTTAACTTATTTATTTTATTCTTTTTTATTATATTCTTATTTATAATGCCTGTACTCTTGGACATTGATGGGAGATTAAGAGATTGATCATGGTTATTTTCAATTTAATTTTATTTATCCTTTCTCGAGGACGAGAAAGAGCTAAGTGTGGGGGTATTTGATGTAACCATATTATTCAATTGTTTCACCCACATTTACCTAATGTTTTGTCCATGTTTTATATGTAAAATGCCTTGATATTCTTTGTTTTATGTTTTGAAGGCAGTTTTGGATGAAAAATGCAAAAAGGAGTAAATTGGAGATAATTGGCAGATTTGATGTTCAGTCGATGTTTTGTGCAGAGCATGATTTCTAGAGATCAAAATGAAGTGATTCCAATGGCTCTAAAAAGCTAACATCCATACCTTTCTGGAAATGTAATGCAAGAAAAATACAAAGAGGAAGATCATGGAAATCACATCCTTCAAAGTCAAATCTCGTATTCTGCCACTGTTGACCTTTGTCCATTCAAAATTCCATATCTGGAGCTATAGAAGTCCAATTGATGCAAACTAAATTGTTTTAGATTCCTGACTCAAAGGTCTAGAAACGCTCCAATGTTCAGCCAAAAACGATGTCAGATGAGGGCGATATGATTTTTCAAAGATGACAACTGAATTCTGCCAGCAATCAGGTTTCGTGAAGAAATGAGTCCAAATTATGTTTCGAAGCTTCTAAACTATCATCCAAGTTATAATTTCAGCAATTTAGCCCCTCTAGTAAATCAATCTAGAAGGTCAAGAAAAGTAGCCACCAACCTCAAATCACCAACCACAAACCAGCTGCAAGTTGGAATGCTGCCATTGTCAAAGAAGGAGGCTACAATGGTGGGTTGTTTGTGGTGACTACTAATGTCAAAGTTTGGCATGTTTGGCAGCCACCATTATTGATAAAGAAGCAAGAGGAGCTGCCATTGAAGCCTATATATAGACACCAAGAGAGCCAAGAAAGGAGAGGAGGGAGTGCAGTAGAATCAAAGAAAGGTGGCAGCAGCCAGAAGTGAAGAAACACAAACTCTCCTCTCTACATACTAGAAATAATGCTTTCTTTTATCTTTAGGAGTAGTTGTTCAATAGATATGCAAGGCTAAGCTCTTTTCTTGGTTGCAAGGACGCAGAAACTTTCAGATTTCAAGAACTATGAGATTTATTCTTCATTTATTTTCAGTTTGTATTATGAATGAGTGTGATTGTTTTCCTATGTATGTTTTCTATGATTGTTGTTGATAATTGCTAGAGCAGACTCTAAGTTATTATTGTGAACAATCTATTGCTAAGTTTGATATCAAAACCGGAGTTAGGGTATATAAACTTGTGAAGCAACTAAGCTTGATAATTGTGGCAGAACTACGTTATTAAACTTAGGGAAAACATTCGATCAAAGCAACACAAGCAGACAACTTGGTTGTTAAGATTAATGAATTTATCTAGATCTTAAGGCTGCCATTAGATTAAATCATTAGTGCGGACACTGTGATTATTTGTTGGTTAGGGTTAGTTATATGGCGGATCCGTTAATTAAGTTAAGAAAAGATAAAAATTCAGAATATAAACTGGAGTTTCGTTTCAAGGATCGGTTCTGATTTCTGTAGCTGGATGTGTGCTTGTGACCAAGGTTTGTTTTCTTGATAAATTTCAGTTTTAATTGATTGTGTTCACTAGTTTAATTTCTTCCATAGTTTAGATTATCACAAATCAAAACCCCCCAATTGCATAACGTATAGCATAAAAATCTAAACTAAATCTTCCTCGTGGGATCGATCCCTTGCTTGCTCTATACTATCTTGTGTGTTTTAAGCTAGGGTAATTAATTTGTGCGACCGCGACATCGCAACAAATTTTGGCGTCATTGCCGGGGAAGTAATTTTAGTTAATTCTTGTGCTTGTACTGTTATTTTTATTTGCTGTGATTATTATTTATTATTATTCAGAAAAAAAAACAAAAAAAAAAAAAATTGCTTGCGGCGGGATTTTCACTTCCCGCAACGGTACTGTTCAAAACAGATTTGTTTGTGGAATTAAGGTTCGACCTTTTGTTTTCTGAAGGGAAATGACGTTTTGAACAAGACTAGTGGTAAACCACTAACCTTACCAACGGTACAATTCAAAACAGAATTGTTTGTGGAATTAGGGTTCGACCTTTTGTTTCCTGAAGGGAAATGACGTTTTGAACAAGACTAGTGGTACACCACTAACCCTACCATTTCGAGGCCAAATTCCACTGTTATCTAAGGTTTTTAGGTAGTTTTAGTTTCCTAGGATTGTATTTTCATATAATTTGCATTATTGTTCGTCTCTTGTGTGGTTTCTTTCTTTTGAATTTTCTTAGCAATTGATGCCTGTGACCCGTTCTACTAATCAAATTCAAGTGCAGGTTGATTTTGAAATAGAAAGCACCTTACGCAGGTTAAGAAAGGAAGCTCGCCTCAACACCATGGGTATTGCATGACAATAAACACTCAAGGAGCTTGCTGCTCCTAACGTGGAAAATCAACCACTGTGCATAAATATTGATAATAATGTAAACTTTGAACTCAAATCTGGTTTTATACATTTGCTACCAACATTTAATGGTTTTGCTTCCATAGAAGGAATATTTATGGATCCAAGGAAGGTCGAGGTCGTGTTGAAATGGGAAAGGAGGTTTATTGAGTCGTTCTCCACCATAGCATCACCTTTAACTAAGTTGACCCATAAAGAAGTCAGGTTTGTTTAGTTAGTAGGGTGTGATGCGAGCTTTTAAGAACTGAAGGAGAGGCTCACTTCTACTCCCATGCTGACCCTTCCATCGAGGACAGAAGGGGGTGTGGTATATAGTGATGCCTCAAAAAAGGGTCTAGGATGTGTATTGATGCAACATAGGCATGTGATTGCTTATGCATTAAGATAGCTAAAGTAGTATGAGGTAAATTACTCAGTTCATGACCTAGAACTTGCAGCGGTGGTGTTTGCCTTAAGAGTATGGAGACATTATTTGTATAGGTCACAAGTTCAAATCTTTACAGACCATAAAAAGGACACTGTGTGTCCTTGAATTGATAACCATCTTTCGGCTAACTTAGCCTCCTCCGTCCCTCAGGACCAATAAGGGGTAGTAGAGGAATATTTTTTTTGTTGTCCATTGACTATGCCTTTCGGCCTGATCTTAGGCCCTAACTCACCCTCTGTAGACGAACCTTGTGGAGGAACCCTTAGGTTTTCGGGGCATTAGATTCTCACCAATGTTTGCATTACTCAAGCTGAAAGTTTGGAGTGTTTGATGTCACAGAAGGAGTTAAATATGCGACAGAGAAGACGGGTAGAGTTAATAAAAGATTATAATTGTGTGATTAACTACCATCCTGGTAAGGCTATTGTAGTAGTTGATGCCTTGAGTAGAAAAGGGAAAAATGATGAATGATATGGAGATTAAGGAACAGGGAAGTATAGTGGAATTGAAGAAAATAGGCTTGCGGCTAAGTGTAGGGCTCGAGGGATCACTATTAGCTCAGTTAAAGATCCGATCTGTGCTTCGAGACAAGGTCTTGGTGGCTCAACAGGTAGATGGGAAAGTAAAGGAGATCAAGTAAAGGGTAAATAAGGGTATAGAGACAGCATTTCAAATGTTATCTGATGGACTAATAGCTATTGGTAGGCGAATATATTTTCCTAAGGATAAGCCTTTGAAAGATGAAGTATTAAAAGAAGCTTATGAATCTCGATTTGCTACTTATGCTAAGAGTACAAAGATGTATAGGGATTTAAAGGAATACAAGTGGTTGCCAAATATGAAGAGAGAAATAAGAGAATTTGTGTCGAACTGTGGAATTTGTCAACAAGTAAAGATAGAACACCAGAGATCGACAGGGGAATTACAATCATTATCAATTCTGGAATGGAAATGGCATTATATTTCTATAGATTTTATGATGGGATTACCCAGGGGAAACAAGGGTAATGATGCCATATGGGTGATTGTGGATCGACTTACAAATTTTGCTTTGTTTTTACCTATAAAGATGATTGATTTGGTGGATAAGATAATGAAATTGTATGTAAATGAAGTGATCAAGCTTCATGGGGTACTAGTGTCAGTTATATTGGATTGTGTAAACCCCGGGAAAAAAATAAAGGTTGCTTAAATTGCAAACTAACTACATGAAAAATAAAAGTGAATAAATTCATGCATATGGTTAAATAAAAAAAAAGGAATTTAGAAATTTTTTAATATAAATTTTTTGGTGAAATAATTCGAGACATTCTTAAAAAAACCCGGTAATGTTGAGGGTTAGGTTTAAATGAAGAGAATAATATACTTAAAGGAAATGGGGTCTAAGTGAAAATAAGAGAAATTATAGAGTATTCTCCCCACCAAAAATCTGCGGCAACCATAAGAAAAGAAAAGGAGTTTTGTATCCATTCTTGCAAAATCAAAAGTGAAACACCAAAATTTCAAGAACCCATCTAATATTAAGGGTTTATAGATGGAATAAACACTTATGGGCAAGGGATTAACAAGAAAATTAAACAAGAAGAGAAGAGATAGGGTTGGCTATCATTAGAAAAGAAACGAGGGGAGTTGAAAATCTTCAACTGGTTAAAGATCAAAACCTTAATTCGTACCTGATAAGGTGTTCTAAACATGATCTTAAAATTCATTTCAAATTCGATAATGAATTGATGCCTTAATATTGAATTATAGGTTAGGATTCTTAGACTTGAATTGGGGAAAAAGTCTTTCGTATTAAAATTAAGTTAATTCATAGGTGGTATGTGATAGGGACGCGAACTATGATAGTTTACCTAGAAAATTTAGTTTGTGAAAGTATTGGGTGAAGGGAAGGGCATGATGAATTTGGACAGATTTGCCTTCTGAATTTCGATGAGATTTCAGGTAGGAGGATGAGGGAATTAGGATAAGGTTTCTTATAGAAATTATAGGTTTGGATGTTAACTAACCAAGAAAATTGGTTTTGCTCAATTTGGAGATGTAGAACTCCAGTTATGGGTCACCAACTAAGACTGGGTCGTGATTGACTCTATAAGGCAATAGGACTGATTAACTGATGAGCAATTTTGACTATTTTTAAGGTAGAAATGGTTCTACTTCCTTAGAGATTTTGTAGCTAATTAGTACTTAAAAGTGTATTTTTATCAAGGTTTTATATCATCATTTTGCACTTATAGTATCAATAACTCCTTAACCAAAGCATGTTTTATAATAACATATCTAATAATATAAGATGCTTTTAATTTATGGTAAATATTTATTTTAAATGTAGGCCTATCACATAAATGAAAGGATTGATTGATGAGTTTAGGAACTGAAATTGAAAAGACAAAGAGATAGCCAAACTTAGAAAAGAGATGTTGGTGTAGTCCAAACCGGAACACTGTTCGGTAATTGGGTCATATCTAAAGCTGTAAATCTCAAATTTAGGTCTACTTTATATGGATGAAAATGTAAGGCATAGGCATACAACTTTCATATGGAGTCAAGATTTAAAAAAGCCATTTTCAAGTCCAAATTGTAGCAACAACAAAGAAGTCTGAATTTGTCTTGCAGCCCGAGCACTGTTTAGTGTTTGGCCCATACTGGAGTTCTAGAAGTCCGAATGACCTCTATTTTTTTTCCTGGAAAGCTGAGACAATTTCCTACAACTTTTATGTTTTTAAGTGGTTCCAATTCTAACATTATCACTTATGTTTTCGGCAGACAAGAGAAGATAAGAATTGTTACCAAGTCAAGAGTTGGCCACCCACTCATTAATTAGTCATCAAATCAATAGTTCTGAATTTTGGCCTATAAAAGGAGGCATTTGCCATGCATTTAGGCATCTTGGTTTCTAGATCAAGATCATGCTCTTGCTTTCTCTCTTTGTATTTTTGTAATGCTTAAGTTTTGCTTTCATTAATATCAAGTTTATGCCTTTCATTTCCTTTCCCTTACTTAGTTAACTTTTATCTTATTTATGTTCTTATTTTGTTTATTTATATTTCTTTCTTTTATTATGTTTAGTTAAGTTTATTATGTCAAGGTGAAAAGGTTACACTAATGGTGTAAGAATAAGTATAATGTAAACTCAATATGGACTTTAATGTTTGATACTAATATGTTTCATATTTGTTATCTTGTTCACTCTTTAATACTTTGCTTGTTAAATAACTAATCTTGATTTATGTTGTATAACACTTGGTACAACAAATGCTTGGCACTATTTATTATCTTGTTCACTCTTTAATACTTTGCTTGTTAAATGACTAATCTAGATTTATATTGTATAACACTTGGTACAACAAACGCTTGGCACTTTCATAGCCCATACTGTATGGTATAACCGACACCTAAGCTATGAAAGGAACTTGATTTGTTATTAACATAAATTATAAACATAAATGTCTGACGAGATTTACAAATATTTAATTGAATAAGATGACTAATGTAATCATGTTAACAATTTATAATATGATTGGAACCTCCTTTGTGTGTGGTTTCCAATTGAGTAGTAAGAGTTTATACTATTTTTTTGACATACTATTAGTAGATCCTCTAACCTTGACATTTATTATTATCATTGTTTAATTCTTACATTAATCTTCCATATCAAAGTTCTCATCAACTTTTTCTTCTTCTATTATTATTATTATTATCATTACTACTATTGCTACTACTACTACTATTATTATTATTATTATTATTATTTCTATTGTTATTGTTTATAATTGTTATTTATAATTTATACAATTAACATCCCTATGGTTTGACCTCGGTCTTGCCGAGTTATTTATTACTTCGACACTCGTGCACTTGGGAGAAGACATCAATCTTCGACACTGTCATGATGAGAATAATGAGAATAACCGCGTTAGAACACTTAGAGACCACATGAATCCCACAAGAACAAGTGCACCATCATGCATAGTTTCCCCTCCTGATGCATCTCATTTCAATTTTAAGCTAGTCATTATTCAACTTTTACCTTCTTTTCATGGCTTTGATTTGAAAAATCGATACTTGTATTTAAGGGAATTTGAGGAGGTCTGCAACATAAATAATGATTCAAATTGTAGCAGGAACACCATCAGATTAAAGCTTTTTCTTTTTTCATTAAAAGATAAAGCTAAAACATGGCTATAAAATTTGAGACCTAGATCCATTTGTGTTTGGGATGAAATGCAACAACAGTTTTTAAAGAAGTTTTTCCCATCTCAAAGAACAAACTCTTTCAAAAGACAAATAACCACTTTCACTCAAAAACTAGGAGAAACATTTTATCTATGTTGGGATAAGTATCGAGACTTGCTTAATACTTGCCCTCATTATGGTTTTGAGATATGGAGATTGGTTTCACTTTTTTATGATGGCTTAACACCTAAAGATAAACAAATGGTTGAATTAATGTGTAATGGAACCTTTAAAGATAAAGACCCTGATGAAGCAATGAAGTACCTAGACTTGCTAACTGAAAATGCTCAAAATTAGGACACTACAAGCATGTGTGAGGCACCGAGTAAAACTCAACCTCATACATCTAATGGAGATATGTATAACCTTAGGGAAGATTATGACCTCCAAATCAAGTTTGCATCTTTAGCTAGAAAAGTCGAGGCATTAAAATTAAAAAAGAGTGGTTAATTAAAATCTATTCAAGACATTGCGTGTCAAATCTGTGAAACAAATGAACAATCAACCAATGATTGTCCAACCTTGCTTTTTTTTAAGGAATGTATTCATGAACAAGCCCATGCTTTAAACAGTTTCCAAAGGCCCAATCATAACCCATACTTGCAAACATACAACCCTGGTTAGAGAAATCACTCAAAATTTAATTCGAAGAGTGACAATTCACAAACTTCACAACCACAGTTTCAAGCACACCATAATTTTCAAAATTCTCATAGATATACACCTCCTTATACTCCACCTCCTACAAGAAATTTTAAGGAAACTTTGTATGCATTTATTGAAAAGCAAGAGACAATCAACGCTCAACTTGCTCAAAGCATAACAGATTTTAAAGATACTCTTGCAAAATTTACATATACTCTCACTTTTCAAGAGAAAGGTAAGTTTCCATCTCAACCACAACAAAATCCTAAGGGGCAATACAATGCAAATGCAAGTAGTTCTGGAAGTCAACACATGGATCAAGTCAAATCAGCCATCACTCTTCATAGTGGTATGATTATTGAAAAACCCACTCTTGAACCTTATGAGAAAGATGACGAGATGTTATCTTTTCTTGATCCTACTATAGAATAGGAATTTCTAACATCTTCAGCACGACAAATCATAATCTCTACTGCTACTGCTAAATAATTGATTGACCAACTATAATCTTTCATTCCTATATTTGATCCCTCTATGAGTCGTATAAATTGATCATCTATAAAAAGTCGTACAAAGCTTAGATTGGATTTGAGTCTTCATTTGTGAATCTTTGTGTCTTTTGCTTTTATTATTATGTTTTGTTGTTTCTTATATTTGTTTTAGTGTGTTTCAAGTTTGTTAGTGTTCGTTATTTCAGGTGATGTCTTCTATACTCTATCTTTCTATGTTAGGGCATTGAGAACAATGTCTTGTTTTGGTTAGGGAGAGAGGGTAATAATTAATATTAAAAAAAATAACTATGTTTTTTTTTCATAAACCATTTGCCAACTGTTGTTACTAAGATGACAAAGTAAGAAGGAATTTTATTGACTCTTGAGACGTATCTTGGTTAACATTTTTTAATGGTTATTTGCAACATTCATAACAAGGTCTATCATAATACTTCTTGAAATGTTCATGTTTATAAACTCTCGCATTATTATCATTTAATTATGCTCATATACTCATTTAACATGTATTCTTGAACCTTAATTTTCACACACACTTTAACATATGATTGTGGGTTGCACATTAGATTATTACATTATTTATGTTCCTTTGTTAAAGGTAACAACTAAGGGAAAGGAATAGTATATAATTTGAAAAAAAACAAAAAAAATGAAGAAAAAACATGACGGTAATAAAAATGTAGATAAGTTTGGTTTCGTAGCCTCCTTAATCTAAACAATTAAACCCGGAGGGGTGTCTTAACACCTAATACCCTAAAGTCAACTCACTTGGGAGTTATTGGCCCAACGCTTGTTATATGGTTTGAGGAGTAAAGCTTAAGGGAATCAAATATTACACTATCTACGTACTAGTATCTGCAACCCGAGTTAACAATATATAATCTGATTGGAACCTCCTTTGTGTGTGGTTTCCAATTCAATAATAAGAGTTTATACTATACTTGTTTGATATACCATTAGTGGAACCTCTAATCTTGACATTTGTTATTATTATTGTTTAATCCTTACATTAATATTTCATCTCTAAGTTCTCATCATCATCATCTTCTTCTTCTTCTCTTTCTTTATTATTATTATTATTATTACTATTACTATTGTTGTTGTTGTTGTTATTATTATTATTATTATTATT